>NC_140969.1:107834388-108046888 GCF_056783735.1 Eptatretus burgeri
AGACAGAAAGAGAGAGAGAGAGAGACAGACAGAAAGAGAGAGAGAGACAGACAGACAGACAGAGACAGAAAGAGAGAGAGAGACAGACAGACAGAAAGAGAGAGAGAGACAGACAGACAGACAGACAGACAGACAGAGAGAGAGAGAGACAGACAGACAGACAGAGACAGAAAGAGAGAGAGAGACAGACAGACAGAAAGAGAGAGAGAGACAGACAGACAGACAGACAGACAGACAGAAAGAGAGAGAGAGACAGACAGACAGACAGAAAGAGAGAGAGAGACAGACAGACAGACAGAAAGAGAGAGAGAGACAGACAGACAGACAGAAAGAGAGAGAGAGACAGACAGACAGACAGAAAGACAGAAAGAGAGAGAGACAGACAGACAGACAGAGACAGAAAGAGAGACAGACAGACAGACAGACAGACAGACAGACAGACAGACAGACAGACAGACAGACAGACAGACAGACAGACAGACAGACAGACAGACAGACAGACAGACAGACAGACAGACAGACAGACAGACAGACAGACAGACAGACAGACAGACAGAGAGAGAGAGAGAGCAGTTCTGATGCCAAACAGTCCCAAGACTCAATGGATCAATGCTATAATTCAATGGAATGCTTAAAGTCTAGTGGTCCATGGATCTGAATTAAAAATTTTTTATCTCCGATTTGGTAACTAAACCAGATATAATATGTTTACAAGAAACATAATAGATTCTATATTCCGGTGTACACCCTTATATGTCAGGATAGAGCAAGTGGGAATGGGTTGGCTGTGGGATTCTTGTCAAATTTGGTATTTAATTGTGGATCATGGATCTGAATTTAAAAAAAATTGATGTATGTATTCAGGGTTTGATTTGATGGTGAATGTATTCAGGATTTGATTGATGAATTTGATATTGTGGAATTAAATGTTGGAACGGGGACATGTATTAATGCATCTGCAGTGAAGATGTCCCCTCTGGATCTCATTCTCATTTCATCAATTGAAGCAGTGAGATGTGATTGGAAGGTCCATGATGGCAATCTAGGAAGTGATCACTTTCTATTGATCACGAATCTTAAATTAGAAATAGATCCTGAGGACACATAAGGAATGGTTTCTTGGAACTTTTCGAAGGCAGACTGGGGTCTTTTCTCATGTCGATGTTCCAATGACGTGAAGGAAGGGATTGTCGATAGTGATATTGACAGCCTCAATAGGAATATTGTCCTAATTATGAATAACATAGCTGGGGATACAATCCCAACTTCCAGAATTCCAGTGGGTAAGAAAATCAAAGTCCCTTGGTGGGATGAGGGTTGCAAATTAGCGATCCAGGAAAGAGGGGCAGCTCTTAAAAGAATAAGGAGAACTTAAAGAATAAGGAGCTCTTGAAAGAATAAGGAGAATAAGGTTGGAGGATGTCATGGAATATAAAAGGAAAAGGGTGTATGCTCAAAGGACTATTAAACAAGCAAAGACTGCTTCTGGGAAATTATTCTGTTCTTTCATTAATCCAGACACCCCACTTAAAACCATATGAAAAGGAGTAAAAAGTATGCAGGTTGTTAAATCTGGATGGAAGTCTATTCAGGCAATTATTTTCCAGAACTAAACCTTTTGTTCAAATATGGACAAGGCAGAGGCCGTGGGCCAATTCCTTTCTGGAAGTGGAGATGACATCATAAAGTATGATGAGTTGGAAGCTTCTACTCCCCAATTAGCAAATCAATTCCTGGGGACAACCAACGCAGTTCAGCCTCTAAATTCTTCACTTAATTTCGACTTCACTCTTCGGGAGTTAAAACAGGCTATCCAGAAGGCTAGGAATAGTGCCCCAGGTCCAGATCGGATATAGTTTCTCATATTCAAGCACTTGGATGGGCATGATCCTTCGATTTTTCAACAAGGTTTGGGCTTTTTAAAAACTCAATTGTAATCCCTATCCTTAAAGATGGGAAAGACAGTACAGCCCCATCTTAATATCGTCCAATTTCTCTTACTTCAGTTGTCTGCAAATTAATGGAGAAGATGGTGAACAATTGCTTGGTTTTCTTCCTGGAAAAGCACAACCTCCTGTTTAAGTTCCAGAGTGGGTTCAGAAAGGGACGGTCTGTTATGGACCACATTGCAACACTGGCAAATGATGCTAGGAAATCCCTAAATAACACTGAACAACAAATTTCAATTTTTTTTTTTTACTGGAGATGTGTAAAGTGATTAAGATTAATTTGGGTACGCTGATTTCAAAAATCATAACCGTTTTGCTGTATCACGTCAGGATTTTCAGGAACAGAAATATTCCCATTGCCTAGAAGTCAGGATTTCAATGAAATTTACATATGTCTTTAACATGTCTATTTCGTACAATTGTTGTTAACTTGTGTTATATTTCTTTCTTTCAGATAAAGATGAGTAGGCGTTCCTGTACCAATCATCCTGACAACTTCTGTTATGTCTGTGGTCGGTATACCAAAAAAGATCAACAGCGAAGTATATCTACAGCAGTGAAAATGAAGGCCGCCTACTTTCACTACTTCGGGTGTAAGGTGGGGGACCAAGAACAGAGCTGGGCACCACACATCTGCTGCACAAGCTGTCACACAACCTTGACTCAGTGGTTGGTGGACAAGCGCGCAAGCATGCCATTTGCGGTGCCCATGATATGGCGTGAGCCGCAGAATCATCATGATGATTGTTATTTCTGCTGCACAAGCATCGCCGGCTTCAACAAGAAGAATAAAGGTCACATCAAGTACGCTGACTGCGTCTCTGCTCGTAAACCTGTGCCTCATGATGACGAGAACCCCGTTCCAACACCTCCAGCTAATCAGAACATAGCTGTAAGCAGTGGTGAAGAGGATGGTGATGATGAACCTTTTGAACCCGACACTCAAGAATCACACCTTCTGAACCAGGGAGACTTAAATGATCTTGTAAGAGATCTCTCGCTGTCAAAGGCGAAGGCAGAGCTGCTTGGATCAAGGCTGCAGCAGTGGAATCTACTTGAACCTAACACCAAGATATCCTTGTTCAAAGCACGTCACAGAGACATGGCTGAGTTCTTTGAGATGGAAGACACGATGACATTCTGCAGTGACATCAACGGTCTGTTGAAAGAACTTGGGTGTGATCACGATCCTGCAGACTGGCGCCTCTTCATCGACTCGGGGAAGAACAGCTTGAAGGCTGTTTTGCTCCACAATGGCAACGAGAAACCATCAGTCCCACTGGCTCACGCGTTCGGCATGACAGAGACCTATGAGACTATGCGGCAGCTGCTTGATTCCATCAAGTACAATGACTTCAACTGGCACATCTGCGGAGACTTGAAAGTGGTGGCGCTGTTGTTAGGGCTGCAGTCAGGCTACACGAAATACATGTGCTTCCTTTGTCTCTGGGATAGCAGAGATGACAAGAATCACTGGACGAAGAAAGATTGGGAAGAGCGAAAAGAGCATGTACCTGGTCGACACAACGTGAAGCATGTCGCCCTTGTCGACCCAGCCAAGGTTTTCCTTCCACCACTCCACATAAAGCTCGGCTTGATGAAAAGTTTTGTACGGGCAATGGATCTGAATGGGCGTGGGTTTTTATACCTCAAGGAAAAGTTTGGCAACACCTTGTCGGAGGCCAAGATCAAGGCTGGTGTCTTTGTTGGACCGCAAATCCGACAGATTATGAAGGACGAAACTTTTCCGACAACTCTAAACCCCAAAGAGCTGGCAGCGTGGAGGAGCTTCAAAGCTGTGACGGACAACTTCTTGGGGAACGAGCGCGCGGACAACTATGAAGAAATAGTGCAGCAGCTGCTGGAGTCCTTCAGGAAACTTGGCTCCAGGATGTCCCTGAAAATCCATTTCCTACACCAGCACCTGAACTTCTTCCCTGACAACTTGGGAGCAGTCTCGGACGAGCACGGCGAGTGATTCCACCAAGAGATTTCACTCATGGAGACGCGTTACCAAGGGCGGCACAACCCGAACATGATGGGCGATTTCTGCTGGTTCCTGCATCGTGAAACTGACACAGAGCAGCACAAACGCAAAGCCAAATGCCTAAAGCATTTTTAATTACATTCTAGTGGAGTTTTTCTGTAATTTCTATAATTTTGAAGCATTCATGATGAAATAAATGAATAAATGAATTTTTGTAAATTTCATTGAAATCCTGACTTCTAGGCAATGGGAATATTTCTGTTACTGAAAATCCTGACGTGATACAGCAAAACGGTTATGATTTTTGAAATCAGCGTACCCAAATTAGTCTAAATCAGTTTACACATCTCCAGTAAAAAATTTTTGTTGTTCAGTGTAATCAGGAGTCTCTCCTGGGAGTGCTCCTTGATATCCATAAGGCATACGATTCAGTTTGGAAAGATGGCCTCCTTAATAAGATAATCAACCTCAGGATTAATGGAAGAATGCTTGAGTGGATTAGGGACTTTTTATCTCATAGATCCTTTCAGGGGAGGGTCAGTCAGAACCTCTCTTCCATTTCTCATTCAGATAAGGGCATTCCACAGGGTAGCAGCCAAAGCCCAACTCCCTTTAATATTATGATTCATGACATAGCTTCCAATTCCAAGCTTCACAGCAAGATATTTTTGTTCGCTGATGACATTGCCATGTGGATCCGTTAAAAGAGTTTAGCCCTTTCGTATTAAAAAAACTCCAGAAGGATATCCATCTTGTGGAGCAATGGGCCGTAGCCTGGGGATTTAAGCTATCAGGCAACAAGTCCAAGTTAATCATATTTTCCTGTAAGAAAAGGATTGAGGACATAGTGATGGTAGTTAATGGTACTTCCCTCAAACCATCTTCTGAAGTATCATTCTTCGGAGTCATCTTTGATAAGGGATTAACCTGGACTCCCCATGTTAAGATGCTGACTGGTAAATGTGCTACAGGCATCAATTGATTACGTTGTCTTTCTGGTACTGAGTGAGGAACACATCGTGATAGTCTTCTCCTGCTAGATAAAGCTATTATTCATTCTCATCTGGATTCTGGTGGCCTGGTCTTTGGGGATATATCCATGAGCAATCGAAAAAAGCTGGAGAATGTCCAGTCTAAAGCCATCAGTGTCTGTCTTGGTGCTTTTTTCAGCACTCCTGTTTCTGCCCTGCTGGTGGAAGCGGGCGAGATGCCCTTGTCTCTTCGCTGGGAATTTTTGAAAATGAAATATTGGGCTTGAACCACCTCATCCGGGGATAACCATCCTGGTAAAGCCTTATTTGCAAACAGCTGGGAATATCTAAAGGTTGATGGTATGGGAAACTGAATAGTTAATTGAATTTATAAGGTAAAATGCCAATTAGCTCTAGTCAGTGCTATAAGAAAGAATACAATAGATGTATGTTGGGAAAGCAAGGAGGGAGGCTTGTACGCATTCCTTAGTAGTAGTAAAAAACCTTGTAAAACCTTATCTCTGATTCACTGGCCCAGATGTCCAGGGCAAGAAATCACAATCCCTTTCCTCCCTTCACCCGGACCATCTGGAGCAAGCACCAATAAGAGACCATTTCTCATCCTGTGTTTGTGATTTTAACCTTACAAAGTTTCGTCTGTTGCTTCTTCAAAAGGCCTCTCTTTGTTCATTTAATTTCCTTTGATGTATTAACCACACCCTGGTGAGATCACATACATACTCATTATACTCTATGTAAAGTTTTTGCTTGCGACATTGCTCCAGGCTAAGCTTCCTTGTGCACAAGCTTGTCTTTTATTTGTTACTGAATAAACAGCTTAAACTGAACGAAAAGTTCTGTCTCGAGGTGGCCAAAACTTCCCTGACAAAGGGAACTCCACTTCCCCGCCTTTCGGCCGTGCATGCAAAATGACTGGAAGGGAATCCAACCCCATTTCCTCAGCAATCAAACCCCATCATAAAATTTCTCTTTGGGCCTGCTGGACCCTTGAACCCTCTCGCCTCCATGTGGATCTCTGGGGGGGGGGGGGGAAACGGACACGGTTAATCCTGCGGTGACATGCAATCAGGCTATTGAGTTTATCAATTCAAATTGGAGTCAATCATTGCATGTATATACAAATGGCTCCAAAGAACCTTCTGTTGGAAGGACAGCTGCAGCAATATGCGTCCCTGATCACAGGGTGGTTAAGGCATTTCGACGAACTAATCATCTCTCAGTTTTTCTCGACTTAACTATTTGCCATAGTTTTGGCTCTGGAATTGATAATTGAGTTTAATCCTCTGAGTGTGGTTATCCTCCACAATTCACTTTCTGCGTTAAAGGCATTGGAATCCTTACAGGATGGTTGTCGGAATGACTTGGTGCTTGAAGTTTGGAATTTGGTTAATATTGTGAAGTGGAGGGGTCTATGCCTGGTGTTGGCTTAATGGTTAGGGTGGTGGGCTTGGGATCTTAGGGTCCTGAGTTCAATTCCTGCTCAGCTGTTGAATTAATACCAGGTGGGGTTAACTCAGCCTGTCATCCTTCCGAGGTCGGCAAAATGAGTGCCAGCTTGCTGGTATCCTGTGTCGGAGTGGAGACCCATACAGGATTGTGCCCAATAGCCAAGGAGATTGCTTAGGCAGCACCAACACTCTGCACCGAGTATGATCCCGATGGATGGATGGATGGATGGATGGAGGAGCCTGGTGGTCGACCTATGCTGGATCCCTGCTCATGTCGGCATTGGTGGAAATGAGGCCTGTGATCTAGGGGTGAAGCATGTCCTTAAACTGGAAAATATCACCCAAATCCCCCTGGGACCATCGGAAATTATTAGTCTGGCCAAGGACCAGATCGAGAAAATATGGTAATTTCAGTGAGACTCCAGCACGAAGGGAAGATTCTGTCACATGGTGCATCTGGATATGGAACCTCGAGTTAAACTTCCCATGCTCTCCCGGAGAGACCAGGTTGCTCTTGGTAGGCTAAGACTCGGGCACTGCCGCCTAAATTCATATCTACATAAAATTGGGTGCCCCATTCTGAGATTCTCTGACCTTAAGCAGCTGAGGAGCATCTCCAATTAACAACAAGATGGTTGCTTATGGGTCAAGTTTGGGAAGCATTTCAATGAGAGGACATATTGTTACGAATCTGGAAGCCATGAGCACTCAACATACAGGTCCTATAGAACAGTTATATCGGTAAGTATGTGGTTTTTTTTTTTTAGTTAGGGTCCCCGTCCCTCATTTAATGGGTGAATAAATGTACATGCGCTGCGAGTTATTTTGATAGTTAGGGTTTTTACATCACTCACAACAACTACGGCTACTAAATCAACAACTACAACAACGCCATCTTTGCTCTCACCGCGACAGCCCTCTGCTCCCGGCATTCTCCGCGCGTTTGCCGGTATGCGTGCGTGTTCGGAATTCGTTCGGGGATGGAATTCCATTCCCAAATATGGTCATGAACCGGTTCGCTTGGCAGCGCGCCAAGTAAGGGAATGTGTCGTGTCCCACCCACTGAGGACGGGCCACGCCTGAGAGCGATAAAAGGAAAGGAGAGGAGAGCAAATATTTGGGGGAATCTGCTCGAGTGACAGAGGAAGAATTTGCGCCCGTTCAAAACGCATCTCTCGAGGTTGGGCAAAAAGCATCTCGTCGCTGGCGTGCTCTGGTTCCCGGGTCATCTTGTCTCGTGGCTAGTGTGGTTTGCATCTGGCTGCCCTTGGTCCATTCGTTCTGACTGCTGCTCCGGGAAGGTGCGGATGTCGAGCCACGCGGCCAGGTAGCATGCTACTTTCTCATCCCTCAGCTCGTCTTCCCTCCGAGCTGAAGGGATAATAAAGACCATTTTGGGTCCGTTTCTTTTGGGTGTGCATCTGTCTGTAGGAATTGTTTAAGTGCTTGTGTGTAAATTTGCATTCTCTATTAGTGGTGATAACTCCTCCCATAGGTGCTTCCCTCATTTCCCCGATGACTGTGAATAAATATCCCATTTGTTAAATGTATCAGTTTGTTGCTGTGTTTCTTCCATTGGCTTAGCATGATGCGTGTTGGTGACCTACAAAGGCTGTTGCCGCTGTAAATGTACATTTGAACCGATGGGACTTCGGCAACCATCCGCTCGGGTTGCGCACGCTAACGGCTCGACTCGTACGAGTGCGTCGAGGGTGTGAATACTCGGTAACTCGCCACGTGGATCTCTAGGTATTTTGAAGATTGGCAAATAACCCTGCACCACAGGTCAGGTCAGGTATGGGAGCATGTGCCAGAACAACGCGTCGCTGCATCCACTTTCTGCCGGTACTCCAGGGGCCTCCATCTGGCCATCCCCCAGGCAGATGCCAGGCCCATCCCCATCTCCTTGAGATGATGGTCAACCTGCTGCAACCACGAGGCACGTGGTCGGCCCACTGGCCTCCTCCACTCATGAGACTCCCTCGCTGAGAGAATCTGGTGAGCAGGATCAGCGTCAGGAAAACGAGCCACATGTCCATACAGCCGCAACTGACACTCACGGACTATGCAGGTAACAAATCTCATCCGAGTCTCTCTCAGCAACCGCTCGTTGGACACAAAATCCGACCAGCGATAGCCAAGGATTCTCCGAAGAGACCTGGTACCAAAGGAATTAAGTCTCCGTCTCAGATCCTTGGTCAGAGTCCAAGTCTCGCATCCATAGAGCAAGACTGGAAGTACCAAGGACCTGAAGACTCGGACTTTCGTACTCCTGCACAGGTACCGGCAGCGCCACACCCCATGATCCAGTGAATCCATGACTCCCCAGGCCCGACCCAGATGTCTATTGACCTCTGACTCACAGCCAGCAGAGACATGAATATCACTGCCAGCGATAGTGGAATTATTGACTCTTCACGGTCTGGTAAAGGACCCGTACTCTGAGTATTCCGAAAGGTACGATCTAGATTGCGGGTGTTCAGTGGAGTCGACCCTGCTGCCCCACCTAGTGGTCGTGCTCGCAGCCGATACCCGGCTCCACAACAATATATGTGAGCGGGGCATTGTGACCACCGGTGTTGGAATCTCGGAGGAATTACAAGGCATAGCATTATACTCGGTTAGCTCTGGGAGTAGCAGGTGAACGATTCCATCAAAATATTTGATAACTAGATTCCTGACAAGCCTACCACTGGCTGCAACAGTTCCAGAGCATGTCTTGAATTCATAAGGCATGAGATTATTTGGCACGTTGAAGTCGTCAGAGTTTGTTGCGGCCCAGAGATCAATTTGACTGGTCATCCAACGCAGCATAAGTTTTCTGAAAACTTTTGGGATCATCAGCAATGAATAGTTTCACAAGACAAGTTTTGGAACAGGACCTTCCTATGGATCCACTACTACCAAGTTGGTACACCTGTTAACCACTGAACGGTCACTCCTTGCCATGCTTTTGAAGCCCATCTGACACTCTCTCAGGATTTGAGGAGTCACTGGTAAATTGTTTCCCTGCCAGTCCGTCAAGAGTTGCACAACTGGCATCATGAAGTACTGAGCAATGACGGGTGGTGTCACATTGAGAACAACGTTATTCCACTTTACACTCCTTCGCTGAATGGTTAGTTTACAGAGCACATCTGGTACATATTTACCCTGCACTCATGCAGAAAAAAGCGGGGTTAAGCGATCGATGGCATATATCGTGCATTTTGCTAAGAGTGTACATCGAAACTTTACCACGTTACATGACCATGTGAAATAGCCGTCACCCTTTTGAGGTCAACGTCGGCCACAGGTCAACATCGCCCAATTTTCTAAGATCCCCAATTTTCATCTGATGAAATTTGAACAGCATTTTCATATCATCTCATGAAATTTAAAGTCGATCACCAAAAGCCAAAAGGTCAATTTAGACCAAATTTCTAAAATTGTCATTTTTATCCAATTGATTGAAATTTGAAGAAGATTTGCATATCAGGTCACCAAATTCAATCATCCAATATTTTTGAGGTCAAAATGTTAAAGACCTAATTTCTAAAAATGAGAGACAGGGTTAAAAACCATATTATATATATATATATATATATATATATATATATATATATATATATATATATATATATATATATATATATATATATATATATATATATATATATATCTATCTATCTATATATATATATATATATCTATCTATATATATATATATATATATATATATATATATATATATATATATATATATATATATATCTATCTATATATATATATATATATATATATATATATATATCTATCTATATATATATATCTATCTATATATATATATATATATATATATATATATATATATATCTATCTATATATATATATATATATATATATATATATATATATATCTATCTATATATATATATATATATATATATATATATATATATATATATATATATATATATATATATATATATATATATTGTTACGGCTGTGGAAATTCGCAGAGCACCATATACAGTGGGGAGAACAAGTATTTGATACACTGCCGATTTTGCAGGTTTTCCCACTTACAAAGCACGTGGAGGTCTGTAATTTTTATCATAGGTACACTTCAACTGTGAAAGACGGAATCTAAAACAAAAATCCTGAAAATCACATTGTATGATTTTTAAAGAATTAATTTGCATTTTATTGCATGAAATAAGTATTTGATCACCTACCAACCAGTAAGAATTCCGGCTCTCACAGACCTGTTAGTTTTGTCTTTAAGAACCCCTCCCATTCTCCATTCATTACCTGTATTAACTGCACCTGTTTGAACTCATTATCTGCATAAAAGACAGCTGTCCACACTCAATCAATCAGACTCCAACCTCTCCACAATGGGCAAGACCAGAGAGCTGTCTAAGGACATCAGGGACAAAAATTGTAGACTTGCACAAGGCTGGGATGGGCTACAGGACAATAGGCAAGCAGCTTGGTGAGAAGGCAACAACTGTTGGCGCAATTATTAGAAAATGGAAGACGTTCAAGATAAGTCAATCTCCCTCGGTCTGGGGCTCCATGCAAGATCTCACCTTGTGGAGCCTCAATGATCATGAGAAAGGTGAGGGATCAGCCCAGAACTACACGGCAGGACCTGGTCAATGACCTGAAGAGAGCTGGGACCACAGTATCAAAGAAAACCACAAGTAACACACTCCGCCGTCATGGATTAAAATCCTGTAGCGCAAGCAAGGTCCCTCTGCTCAAGCCAGCGCATGTCCATGCCCGTCTGAAGTTTGCCAATGACCATCTGGATGATCCAGAGGAGGAATGGGAGAAGGTCATGTGGTCTGATGAGAACAAAATAGAACTTTTGGTTTAAACTCTACTCGCCGTGTTTGGAGGAAGAAGAAGGATGAGTACAACCCCAAGAACACCATCCCAACCATGAAGCATGGAGGTGGAAACGTCATTCTTTGGGGATGCTTTTCTGCAAAGGGGACAGGACGACTGCACCGTATTGAGGGGAGGATGGATGGGGCCATGTATCGCGAGATCTTGGCCAACAACCTCCTTCCCTTAACAAGAGCATTGAAGATGGGGCGTGGCTGGGTCTTCCAACATGACAACGACCCGAAACACACAACCAGGGCAGCTTAGGAGTGGCTCCGAAAGAAGCATCTCAAGGTCCTGGAGTGGCCCAGCCAGTCTCCAGACCTGAACGCAATAGAAAATCTTTGGAGGGAGCTGAAAGTCTGTGTTGCCCAGCGACAGCCCCGAAACCTGAAGGATCTGGAGATCTGTATGGAGGAGTGGGCCAAAATCCCTGCTGCAGTCTGTGCAAACCTGGTTAAGAACTATAGGAAACGTCTGATCTCTGTACCAAATATTAAAGTTCTGTTTTTCTGATGTATCAAATACTTATTTCATGCAATAAAATGCAAATTAATTCTTTAAAAATCATACAATGTGATTTTCAGGATTTTTGTTTTAGATTCCGTCTTTCACAGTTGAAGTGTACCTATGATAAAAATTACAGACCTCAACGTGCTTTGAAAGTGGGAAAACCTGCAAAATCGGCAGTGTTTCAAATACTTGTTCTCACCAACTGTAGGTCCTTAGATCAGTTATGCCGATAAGTCTGTGTTCAGATAGATTTCCCCACCGTTGTCGAATGGGATTTATTCGTGTGATCAGGGCTGTGATCTTTGAGATAGTGTTTTTCTTTTACTATCGTTATTTTGGACCAACCGCTATTACTACCACGACGAACAGCCACCAACCCACAACAACCACGATCACTACCACCACCTTCTCGTCAACCGCCCGACCATCACGAATGCCAGCATCACCTTCTCCACAACCGCATTTCAACGACCACACCACTACCTCAACAACCACACCACAAACCTCTCCACATCGAATAACATCTACACCATGGATACTCATCAAGAAAGGGAACAAAGGCAACGGTAGGAAAACCCATTGCTCCTGCGGAGTGCGGGCAGAACCACAGCTCTGAAGAGAGAAGTTCCGATAACGCCTGGGACTTCCCCTCCCCCTTTCCCTGCTTTCCCGCACACCGGAGGGGGGAGGGGCTGATAAAGCCAGGGTTCAAAGTTGATGTAAAGGAGGGGCCTGATTTTAGGTGGACAACGCCCCTGGCGACACACTCCTTTGGCGGCAACAACCACGAACTTCTGGAAGTTTCCCACGCGTGCTGGAAGTAGGGAGGGGCGACGCGCCGCGGGTATAAAGTACGGGCTGAGGAGAGGGTCGAGGTCTGTCTGGAGGTCGTGGTCGCTCGCAGAGTAGTCAGCTGCGGGAGGTTGTGGAGGCGTGTGGAAAGGAGGAGAGAGCACAGCGGAGCCAAGGCATGTGGCCTGCTGAGCCGTGCCTTACCGTGGGTCATGGAGACGGGACGCCGCGGGCCGCCCCAGTGAGGTGAAGGTAGCCAGCCCGGTCTCGCGGAGCCTCTGCGGTCTACACGGCTCCATGTCAATAAAGACCCCAAGGGGTCCAGTCTGCCCCTCGTCTGTCCTGGGGTTTTTCTTTGCTTTCGAATGAACGTTGTGGCACCTTGTCCGCTAAGTAGAATTGTTAAGTGCATGTACATAATAAAAAGACGGTCGTAGCTCTTTGACTTGCTTGTCTTTTGTCCCTCACCCGTGTCTGCTGTAAATAAATGCATGCGCGTTTTGCTTGATTGATACATGACTGCATAAGTGTTGTTTGTTAATAAATGTGCTTGTTTAAATGTACCCCGTTCGTTGCGTCTTTTCCCTAATTGAACTGCCATCTTGTACTCGGAATATAGTTGTTTTTTAAATAGCCGGTAAAGCGATCCGGTCCAACGGGGGTCGCGATCACACCCTGCTGGGTTATCCCAAACGGAGCGAGCTGCATTAAGCGGCTTGTGTCCCAGCGGCCCCGTTGAGGTACAATCTCTCGGTAATCTACCCACGCGATTAATTAGGTATATCGACAATTCGGCGATTGACCCTGTAGCACGGGTAGAGTACGGATGAGGTTGTGGTGCAGTTAAAAACACACCCGTGGCTGGTTTTTGGCGTTGATCCGGAAAGCCGCGACTGGATTGTCCGTTCGGTGGGCGAGACGGCCTCCATAACAATATCTCTACATCTTCTTCTTCTTCTTCTTCTTTCGGCTGCTCCCGTTTGGGGTCGCCGCAGCGGATCATCCGTATGATCCGCATAGTGATTTGGCACATGTTTTACGCCGGATGCCCTTCCTGACGCAACCCTGGTCGCCTCTTACGACACAGGGATATGGTACACCTATTTTAACCGGGGTATACACCGGCCCAGTCTACTGGTACTCATTTCGCCGACCTCGGAAGGATGACAGGCTGAGTCAACCCCCTGGTGTATTAATTCAGTGGCCCAACGGGGCTTGAACTCAGGACCTTTTGGATCCCAAGCCACTGCCCTAACCACTGCGCCAACACCAGGCTCCATATATATATATATATATATATATATATATATATATATATATATATATATATCTATATCTATATATACTCATGACATCTCAAAAAGTTGTGGATGACTTTTGACAAAACTAGGTGGATTTGAGTTCGTTTGGTGACAAAAGAGTTGGCTCGTCCCAAGTCCTTCTCAAGACTACGCGAGGTATGTGTTCTATGAATACCATCTAGTTTCTATTGGTGAAGAAGTACGAGTCTGGATTGCAATGTTTTACTTTGAATGTTCTGCAATGTGCAAGAGGATGTTTGGTCCTATGAATAGGGCAGAATTGTTGTGGATCTTCTATTCGACGATGAGTGTGCTGACTTTCAGAAGGTGAGGTGACGACTGTGGTTGGTTGCTCAATAATCTGTAGCAGAAATTCACCCATGACCTGGGTCTTGCTTACTCTGACCTGTGGACGAGTGTCACGCATGAAGGCAGACATTTTTCATTTCTTCGTCGTGAGTGGAGCTTTCACTTTCGTAGCCGAAGAATGTGATCCGTCATCATATCCCAAGGAAACCATCAGACTGAGGATATTTTGAATCTTTGCAATGCACCGAATGAAGGATGCAAGCATCAAAAATGTTGGAAAGGTGACATTATGGGCTGCTTTATAGTTGAAAGTCTCCCTCCTCAAATGATCCACAAGGTTAGGTGGAAGCTTTGCTCCGATTGGTTTGAGGAACAGAGATTTATCCAAAGCCGAAAGTCCGAGAAAGGAACCATCGTTTTTGGCGGCCTCGATTTATTTGATGATGTCGCTAAACTTCTGAAAAGTTTTGCAGTCATGAAGAAAGACTTGAGGCAAAAGTTATAGTTTGTTTTGCAGTGATTGTGTAACTGCTTCACCACTGCTGAATTTTTCTTCTTGAAGGTGATTCCAGACATTCTCCAAACCGACATCAGGGTTAGAAATGTGCTCGGTTAAGATGCTCTACGAGTGCTTTGGATTCTGAACTATCAGCCATATGTCAAACCATGAGGTTAAGCTGTTCATCAGATGCTAGCCTACTCTGATCATGTTCTAGAAGGCTGCACACCATGTCCTTAATTTCTCAGCCTTATCAAACAGAAATCCTATTGAAACCAAGTCTCGATGAGAGAAATAATTTGCAGTCCTGCATGGCAGGCATCGGTGTTGGCCTGATTGATGGCTTGACTTCTCGACCCAAAAGTGAATCGCGAAACACTGGTAATGTTGTTGCTGGTTGCATTGTATGTCTTCATAGCATATGCAGGTACAGCGTGAGTGTACATTGGATTTGGTGAAAAATAGCCCAATTGGTTGTCAATCGTAATCCCACTGGATGGTGATGTATGCCTGCTGTTGGTTTAATAGTTAGGGTAGTGGGCTTGGGATCCTTGGCTCCTGAGTTCAAATCATGCTCAGCCATTTAAATAATAGTCGGTGGGTTTGACTCAGCCTGTCATCCTTCTGAGGTCTGCAAAGTGAGTAACAGCTTGCTGGGATGATTGAGCCATTCGAGTATCCTTCATCGGAGTAGCAAAATGTCCAGGATTGTGTCCAACAGCCCAGCAGACTGCTTCAGCAGCACCAACACTGAACAGAGTATGGTTCCAATGGACGGTGATTGATACAAGGTCAGTATACAGGGTGGGATATTGATTGGTCATAATGGGAGCCAGGTTTGTGACCCACGAGCTCATAGTGGGGGTCAATGTGCAGCCGTGACACAGAGGATTGGAGGATAACAACATGAAGGTTGTGTATGAGGCATGAATTGGTGTCTGGTGAGTTGCATACGATAAACCAGGAACTGGCATAGTGTTATACTGAGCAGACAGAACTTGCCTGTTGGACACATTTAATGTTGATGAGTTCTCCAGGGATGCTTGTGCTGCAGCGTTGACAGCTGGTGAAAGGCAGTCATTCTGAAATGACACTGGTTAGAGCGATGTACGTAGCTCTCTCAGCACGTACCTGGGTAAATGCTGGAATACCGTCAATATCATGTTCAGATCGAATGGATGGCGAAGATGAGGCATTCCTGAACAACAGCATTCCAACCTTCTCTGCAGATGTAGGTGATCCAGCTGCCAAAATCTTGTCTAATTTGTCCCAACGCAGAGAGTCAGTAATCTCCTCAAAGTGGTCTTCAGCCACAGCAGCATCTTCCTCCCGTTTAAGCCGATTGAGATATACAGTATCTTTTGTTGCGCCGCAGCGGAGATGACGTGACACATGGGTGGAGCATAAATATACATGAGGCAAAACATGAATACGCATGAAGCATAATTTAAATTTGCATGAGGCAAGATGTGCATGGAACATAATATACATTTTATATTCAAACTTAGTTACATTACATCTCTTGCTCTGTGAGCTGCCTGACCTCACTCCCCTCAACTAGCAGACAAACAACCCTCTTGACCTGGTACATGCACTCCAGACAGCTGACAGCAAGGTAGACAAGGTTTGACCACTGGAGGTTGGCTGGTGTTGGTACCTCTCGTCGATGATCCAAGCCTTCTGGGGGGCCTAAATTGTGAGGCCTGGCTGCTCCGTACCATGAGGGCATAGCCGAGCCACCAGTTGTCGGCCTTGATGGCCCACTCAGCTGCCTCGATGGTGATCTGAGCAATGTTGTTCAGAACAAGCTCTTCTCCATGTTTATTTCCAGGAATAGTCACAAGGATTTTGTTTTCGGCTATCCTTATTGTCAGCGAAACAGAGGAACTGGGACATCTGGGAAGTGCTCCTTGTGTCTGTTGAATAGGAGCTCTTGGGCAGTCACGGGCAGCCATGCAGCTGACAAGGATGGGGTCGGCTATCCTTGTCGCCACTGATCTGGCCGCCACTGGTCCACAAACCGATACCACCCCAAGCAGCTTGGTAGAGCCTTTCGCATTTCTTGGCACTGGACCCAGTCTGGCTTCAGACAAATTGCTTTCATTAAGGTTCTAATGGTGGCGTCTTTTGCCCTGTGGTCAACCTCAACTTATTTGTAATGGCCCACATGATGCTTCAGCCAGTCATGGGGCATTTCACCTGCAATTTGTGGAGGCTGGCCCTGGTCAACACATGACCTGGACTTCCTCTGGTCCAGCCAGTCCAGAAAGGTCTCGAGATTGGGTAGGGCACAGTGTAGACCTCACCCCAGATGATGACCCGGGGCACGAACATTTGGACCATGCAGTGACACGTCCACTCCTGCTGCTCGCTCCCACTGGAAGAAGCCATGGTAGGTTTGCATCTTCAACCCTTTGGGGAGCATGCTCTCGGGGATATCTTTGGCCAGCTGCCAATATTCGGGCTTCGGGGTTTAGGCCGCAGACTCCTACAGTGTGTTGATCTGATCTACTAGCCCTTGTCATTTCAAAATGTATTTCACTGCTCGAATTTCAAAATTTAAACTGTCGAATTGACCTTGGCAGATTCCAACTGCTAATAAAAAAAGTGTGTTCATTTGTCCAATTCAGACATTGACACTGTGTGGTGTTTAGTCTGACCAATCACTAATCACTTGCTAAGCCTGCCATTCCTTATCAACCGTTTTGTTGGAGTGCTTCATAGTGGTGGGAAGAATCAATTCCAATGCACTCAATTCTTGATTCCATCCATGAAATTGAAAGAAATCGAGTAGCAAAGTGGAATCGACAAGCAATTCCTACTTCTGAGAAATGAGCATTGTTTTTTTTTTGTTGTTGTTTTTCGGGTAAATTTTTTTCGTCCCCGTTAGGCATGTTCTGGTTTCACATGGCCTGGCAATGCATCAATTGAAAAGGAACACACCAGTGGGGCATCATGTTTGCTCTATAGCAGGAAAAGTAAGTCACTTGCAAACTAAACATGCCCTAAGTGCGTGTTCCTTTTTAAATGACTAGCAAGGCATTTAGAGTTGTCTGGTAAAGTGTGCTGATTGCTTTGCTGATGGATGGGTAGTCAATAAATTGACTGTTAAGTGATAAGTATTTGAGTATTAAAGTTTTCATAAGATGTCGTTCAAAAAGTCCAGAAGTGCAGTTTGGAACTCTTTCGGGAAGGTTCAGAAGACAGTACGAAGATTGCATGATCACTTTGTTCAATAGACATTGCTCATCACCAATACATGAAATATGCTAAAACATTTGAAAACAATACACCTTCCCTTCCTCTCCCCTCATGTAGGATTGATAGATAATTTCAAACCTCTGATTTGATCATAAATTGCAAATAGTACAAGTCTGCGTTTAAAAACGTGTCTGGAAACATCCTTTAGTCATATTCAATGCCATTTGAATGAAAGAGAAGACCTCAAAATTACCACAACAGGACTCACCATTCCAATTCTTTACCATTTTGAACATATTTGCAGCTCGGGTGTACATCTCACATGCTTCTTCCAGTTTGGATGAACCTCTGGTTAAAGAGAGGACAGTATAGTTATGAATATTTCTGTTTTCAAAATGTCCATTTAAGAATGTTCAAAATGTGCACTATATGATAATTTCATAATGTTCAAATTGTGTTTTATTTGATCATTAAAAATGTTCAAAATGAGCACTGCATGATCATTTAAAATGTTCAAAATGTGTTGTACACGATCATTTTATAATATTCTAAATGTACACGATATGATCATTTAAAATATTAAAAAAATGTACTGCATGATTATTTTCAAATATTAAAATGTGAATGACATGATTATTTTAAAATGTGTATGACATGATTATTTTAAAATGTGTATGACATGATCATTTCAGCATAATAAAATTGTGTATTGCATGATGATTTTAAAATATTCAAAATGTGCACCGCATGATCATTTGAAATGTTCAAAATGTGCTCTACAGGATCATATTAAAAGTTCATAATGTACACTACATGATCATTTAAAATGTTTATAATATACACGACCTGATCATATAAAAAGTTTATAATGTACACTATATGATCATTTGAAATGTTCAAAATGCGCACTGCATGTTCATTTAAAATATTCCAAGTTTGCACTGCAGGATCATGAAAAATGCTAAAAAAAAAAAGTTCATATGTATTACATGATCATTTAAAATGTTCAAAATGTGTTGCACATGATCCTTGCATAATATTCAAAATGTGCACTATATGATCATTTAAAATATACAAAATGTGCACTGCAGGATCATTTAAAATGTTCAAAATGTGGACTGCATGATCATTTAAAATGTTCAAAATGTGGACTGCATGATCATTTAAAATGTTCAAAATGTGGAGTGCATGATCATTTAAAATGTTCAAAATGTGGAGTGCATGATCATTTAAAATGTTCAAAATGTGGAGTGCATGATCATTTAAAATGTTCAAAATGTGGACTGCATGATCATTTAAAATGTTCAAAATGTGGAGTGCATGATCATTTAAAATGTTCAAAATGTGGAGTGCATGATCATTTAAAATGTTCAAAATGTGGAGTGCATGATCATTTAAAATGTTCAAAATGTGGAGTGCATGATCATTTAAAATGTTCAAAATGTGGAGTGCATGATCATTTAAAATGTTCAAAATGTGGACTGCATGATCATTTAAAATGTTCAAAATGTGGACTGCATGATCATTTAAAATGTTCAAAATGTGGACTGCATGATCATTTAAAATGTTCAAAATGTGGACTGCATGATCATTTAAAATGTTCAAAATGTGGACTGCATGATCATTTAAAATGTTCAAAATGTGGACTGCATGATCATTTAAAATGTTCAAAATGTGGACTGCATGATCATTTAAAATGTTCAAAATGTGGACTGCATGATCATTTAAAATGTTCAAAATGTGGACTGCATGATCATTTAAAATGTTCAAAATGTGGACTGCATGATCATTTAAAATGTTCAAAATGTGGACTGCATGATCATTTAAAATGTTCAAAATGTGGACTGCATGATCATTTAAAATGTTCAAAATGTGGACTGCATGATCATTTAAAATGTTCAAAATGTGGACTGCATGATCATTTAAAATGTTCAAAATGTGGACTGCATGATCATTTAAAATGTTCAAAATGTGGACTGCATGATCATTTAAAATGTTCAAAATGTGGACTGCATGATCATTTAAAATGTTCAAAATGTGGACTGCATGATCATTTAAAATGTTCAAAATGTGGACTGCATGATCATTTAAAATGTTCAAAATGTGGACTGCATGATCATTTAAAATGTTCAAAATGTGGACTGCATGATCATTTAAAATGTTCAAAATGTGGACTGCATGATCATTTAAAATGTTCAAAATGTGGACTGCATGATCATTTAAAATGTTCAAAATGTGGACTGCATGATCATTTAAAATGTTCAAAATGTGGACTGCATGATCATATAAAATATTCAAAATGTGGACTGCATGATCATTTATAATGTTCAAAATGTGGACTGCATGATCATATAAAATATTAAAAATGTGTACTTCGTTATCATTTGAAATGTTCAAAATGTGAACTACATGATCATTTAAAATGTTCAAAATGTGTATGAAGTGATCATTTAAAATGTTCAAAATGTGGACTGCATGATCATTTAAAATGTTCAAAATGTGGACTGCATGATCATTTAAAATGTTCAAAATGTGGACTGCATGATCATATAAAATATTCAAAATGTGGACTGCATGATCATTTAAAATGTTCAAAATGTGGACTGCATGATCATTTAAAATGTTCAAAATGTGGACTGCATGATCATTTAAAAATGTTCAAAATGTGGACTGCATGATCATATAAAATATTCAAAATGTGTACTTCGTTATCATTTGAAATGTTCAAAATGTGAACTACATGATCATTTAAAATGTTCAAAATGTGTATGAAGTGATCATTTAAAATGTTCAAAATGTGGACTGCATGATCATTTAAAATATTCAAAATGTGCACCACGTGATCATATAACATATTCAAAATGTGTACTAAATGATCATTTAAAATGTTAAAAATGTGTTCTGCACATAGACTCCTATAGAGAAGGACTGGAACCTCACTATCTCGGGGTTTGTAACTTTAGTCTGAAGGATTAACTTGAGTCCGGGGCTAAAATGACTTTGATAAGGGCAAGAGACACAATCTCGGGATCCATATAGGGGGTTTTGAGGACGGCGAGTTAAACAGTGTCATTTTCAACACCACCTGAGGTCATCTTCAAGGTCAAAAGGTCATATTTCAAGGTCAAATTACTGAATTTTGGTATTTTTTGCCCGTTTTTGTGTCCAACTCATAGAGGAAAACTTTTGTAAAGTCTTTGACAAAACATGACATTGTGCACCGACTGCACCTACTTGCTGATTTCTATCATCGTTAAATAACGTACGTTTTGTTTGTTTCTCTTTCAGAAACTGTCCAGCTGGTGATCTCACAGGATCTGTGTGTTGTTTCCTGCTTTGATGACAATATGCCACGTCGTTGCAGCTGCTTTGGTTGGAGAGGAAACTATGATGGGACGCCTTATGTAAAGGTCATATCCTTCCCAAAAGATCCTGAGGAGAGGGAGAGATGGATATTGGCAATGCCAAATGAGAAAGAAAGCTTGAGGTGCTTAAAGGATATATATATATATATATATATATATATATATATATATATATATATATATATATATATATATATATATATATATATATATTTGTGAGACATTGCAATTGTGATTGGGTGTCAGTTCGGGGTGGCAAACGACCCAAAGAACCCCCATCAATATTACCTGGAGTACCGAAATCAGCTTTGAAGTAGGTGACCTCAGCCCCACGCCCAACATCATCTTCTACGTCAGAATGAAGAGCTAAGAAGATGCAGGCAGCTGATGAGGCTGCAGACAATATCCAAAATTTGACCACTTCTGTGCTAAAATCAGCTCCTATTTTCCTGGCTTAAAAGTCATGAAGACCAGGAAAACCTTTACCAATCAAGAACTGATGCTACTGGACAAACTGTCAAGCAGTTCGTTCATTTCCAACAAATTCACTCACCTTTTGGATTTCTATTCTTGAATAGAGTTGAGAAAGATGGCATTGAGGTGCCCAAACGACTTTTTCCTTTGCAGAAGAACAGCCTGCTCTCAAAATGGTCCCAGATTAGATCTATAACTGACCAGGTAAACATCTATGAATGCACAAGCAAGGAAATTCTTCAGCTTGTAATAAGCCAGCTCTGTTGGATGACTGAGGCAAACGAGATTCCTCATTTCACCTTCCTTCTGTCGCAGCTGCATCTTATTTTCAAACCTCTTGATCGTCGCCGATTTGAAACTGATACAATGATTTTCGCAATGCAGCTTCACAACACATCACCCAGTGCATACAAAATGATTCGTCGATCCGGCTTAATCATTCTACCATCAACAAAAAAGGTAAAACAGATGCTTGCTAGTAGTCAGCAGGACTCCAACCTTAAAACCTTGTTCGACCAGCTTAAACCACAGCAGCGTTTGGTCAGTTTAATGTTTGATGAGGTAAAGCTGGTCGAGACATTGCGATTTTCTGGAGGGCATGTTGTAGGATATGCTCAAAATGCAGCAGCGGGTGGTGAACATGAAATGCTTGCTTCACATGCTATGGTTGTTGAAGTTGCCTGCCATTTCGGTGGTCCACGCTATATTCTACGCATTTTGCCCTGCAAAAAAACTAACTGCCGATCAGCTGAAGGAACGCCTTATCGAAGCTGCATCAGCTGTAGTTGGTGCTGGCGGTACTATGATTTCTTTGATATGTGACAATTGCAATACCAACCGCAGTGTTTATTCAAAACTTGGAGGACCAGGAATTTGCCAAGTGCTGCCAATTCAAGAGCAATCTATGTTCTTAGAGTACGACTATGTGCACATCTTCAAAAATGTTCGCAACAACTGGATTACTGTTGATGGCAAGACACTCTCATTTGTCGTAGATGGTAATGAGTACAAAGCTTACGGGAGTGATATTCAGAAGGTTTATGAGATCGACCGGGCTACTCCTATTCGCTTAACCAAGCTGACGCACACCGCTGTTTCCCCCAAGGCCCTTCAACGCCAGAGCGTACCATTGGTATGCCCAAGTGTTCAATGACAAGACTGTCGCTGCTTTAAAGACCTTCAAGGATTCACTGGGCATCAGCGAAGGCACAATCATCCTCACCCAGATAATGAGTGAGTGGTTCAAGATGATGAACGTGAAAGACCGTTTCTCAGCTATCCATCTGTGCGACAAATCCAGACAGCCTTGGACAGCAGACTGTACAAGTTTCACTAGGCTGGAGCAGGCCTTCCAAATTATATCGACCTGCGCATGGCAATGAGGTGGTGGTCGTAAGCTGAAGCTAACTCAGCACACTGCTGAAGCCTTCACCGTGTCCACACGTAATAATGTGGATGCTGCCAAATTGCTTCTGGCAGAGAAAGACTGACTACGTTCTTCCTGCTATATTTGCAGATGAAGCCTTGGAAAGGTTTTTCAGCCAAGCCAGGCAAAGAAGCGGTGGAAACTTCTACATTGATGTAGTTGACATTATGGTTGCAGCTAAAATTGTAAATTTGCAAACACTCATTAAGCATGACATTATGCCCGAATCTAGTTCTCGTGTGATTGATTGCGACAAGAACTGTACAACTTCCATAAATCCAGATGAGCGAAGTGAACTCATTGACGAGATTACTCCTCAAGACACTCAGGATCTCTTGGGGTCCGACGATGCCCTTAAGCATAAAGTAATTTATTTGGCCGGACACCTTGTTCATAAATATGGCGATAGCACTCGTATGGAGATCATTGATGATGAAGATGGTAACAAGGTGTCATCTGAGTTTCTAGATAATTTGAATAGAGGTGGATTGAGTGTGCAGACTATGTTAACCGTCTTTTTTGTACATAATGCCTATAATTTGTATGACAAGACTAAAATGCGTTGCCGATTTCATTTTGCTGAGCTGTTATCCTCTGAAGATGCACCTTTAGCTAG
The DNA here is from genome assembly GCF_056783735.1 of Eptatretus burgeri. NCBI lineage: Eukaryota > Metazoa > Chordata > Myxini > Myxiniformes > Myxinidae > Eptatretus > Eptatretus burgeri. The sequence goes on from NC_140969.1 coordinate 107,858,136, forward strand.
TAGTAATGCTGCATGTACTACTTTAGCTAACATTCTATTGAAAGCTCATGTCCTCAATATAAGTGACAAAGATGACAAAGAAAAAGCTTTGGGATGCCTCAGGAAGCAAGAAAAGCTCTCCAACTAGTGATAGACAATAGACAGACATAGTTGTAAAAAGCATAGTGTTGTGACATGCATATAATGTTTATGTAATACGATATATGACAATAAATATCAAAGTTTGACAGCTCTACACACTTGCATCTTATTACAATCAGACATCTCTCACCGTTTATGAGTTAGACACAAAAACGGGCAAAAAAATACCAAAATTCAGTAATTTGACCTTGAAATATGACCTTTTGACCTCGCCGTCCTCAAAAACCCCTATATGGATCCCGAGATCGTGTCTTTTGCCCTTCTAGAAGTCATTTTAGCCCCGGACTCAAGTTAATCCTTCAGACTCAAGTTACAAACCCCGAGCATGGGAGGTTCCAGTCCTTCTCTATAGGAGTCCATGTTTCTGCATGATCATTTAAAATGTTCAAAATGTGCACTTCATGATCATTTAAAATGTTCAAAATGTGTACTCCATGATCATTTAAAATGTTCAAAATGTGTACTCCATGATCATTTAAAATGTTCAAAATGTGTACTCCATGATCATTTCAAATGTTCAAAATGTGTACTCCATGATCATTTAAAATGTTCAAAATGTGAACTCCATGATCATTTAAAATGTTCAAAATGTGTACTCCATGATCATTTAAAATGTTCAAAATGTGTACTCCATGATCATTTAAAATGTTCAAAATGTGTACTCCATGATCATTTAAAATGTTCAAAATGTGTACTCCATGATCATTTAAAATGTTCAAAATGTGTACTCCATGATCATTTAAAATGTTCAAAATGTGTACTCCATGATCATTTAAAATGTTCAAAATGTGTACTCCATGATCATTTAAAATGTTCAAAATGTGAACTTGATGATCATTTAAAATGGTCAAAATGTGTACTTCATGATCATTTAAAATGTTCAAAATGTGTACTTCGTGATCATTTAAAATGTTCAAAATGTGCACTGTGATCATTTTGTCATGAGCTTCTTGTCTTGTCTTATGCACCATGGTCTGAAGTGAAAATGGCACATCGATTCGAACAATGCAGTTTATTGGCTGGGTTACAATGCTGGATGGGTTCGCACTGCAATGCAGGATACTCGATTGAGTGTGCAGGAATTTGTAATATGCTCAGGGTTTCAGCAATAGCTCACCTATTCTTTGCAAAGGACACTGACAGATCATTAATATTCACCAACTACCGTAATACCAGCAGACAAGGATGCCGTGTTTAACACCTGTCTGAGGGATGGCGCAAACATTGATGCCTCACCTTGCATGCAAAACACCAGGGTGAAGGTTGGTTCATAGCCGGGTCGAGATTCAAATCCAGGCTAGACCGTTCAGAGTGGAGTGTGCGTTCCTCTCGGCTATCCTGGCAGGCCATATTTTTTGTGTGTACATTGTCGAGGCTCATATGAGAGCTAACACACAACAAACAGCAGGGGGGGGGGCATGAGACGAGGGCCGGGAGAGGGAAGTGGGGAATTCCCCAGACAGTGGGGAATGGAGACACTAGGAGATCTGTGGAAGGGAGAGGGATGGGGCGGAGAACATGGGGTATACAAGATGGTCATTACAGGGACTTTCATAAAGGAAAGCAGGGAATTTGAAGGAGGTGGGTTTGTGGTGAAATAACGGGGGTAGAAAAGATCATGGTTTTGTATGGGGGAAGATCAGAGGTGGTGGTGAACAGCTGTTTTGAAGGCTTGGAGGGAAGAATGGGATTGAAGAGAATGTGGGAGTTCATTCCAAAGACGGGGGAAAAAAAAAAGAGGAATGAAAGAGCAGCGATTCGTGATTTTGGTAGTTTTACCAGAAGGGGGTTGCTGGCAGACCTTGAGCACCCTGCAGAAATATGGTGGCATATATCACAAACAGAGCAGGGGGGGGGGGACATGACTGGAGAGGAGACTGTAGAAGACAGAAAGACCACCGACTTGCCTGTGGTGAGAGTGAGAGGCCCAAAGAGTCAGCCTCATCGCGGAAGATATCAATGATCCTAAATGCCCTGGTTTCCACAGCATGAAGCCGAGAAAGGTGAGAGGCAGGAGCACCAAAACAGAGGGGAGAGCAATACTCCATCAGGCTGCGTACGAAAGCTTTGTATGTGGTCAGGAGCTCAGGTAGACCGAGGAAGGACTTTGTACGACGGAGGATTCCCAGTCGGCAACTGGCATTGGAGGCCAGGTTGGAAATGTGGCTTTCCCCGGAAAGATCATGGCAGACAGTGAGACCCAGAAGCTTGAATGAAAGGACTTCTTCCAGAGGATTGTTGAGAAAGGAGGTGGGTGGGGGGGGGGTGTTTCTAAACGGAAACATATTGCGTTTAAATTGCCCTTGTAATGAGTATTGCATTTAAATTGAGCACTACATCATTTTATTACAATCACTGTAGTGTGTTACAAAATGCCTTATGTACAGTGCCAGTGTCAGTACTGCATAAAGCTTGAACACTTGAGACTGACTTTGAAAAGGATGCTGCTTTTTTGCATGCATTCATGGATTTTTGCATGCAAGTTAGACTCCAAAGACCACACTATAGCCTCTGCCCTCTTGCTTCATAATATGTTCAACATCCCTCCCCACCCCCAACCTCCAAGCCAAACCAACTGGAATTGCTTTCCCCATTTGAGTTGTCTACTTGTCTGTTGTGAGTTTTACCTTTGTTTAAATTCTCTACCTGTTGAAATTCTGATGTATATCAATTGTTTATCTGTTCCTCCGCCAAGGCTAGAGATGGTGGACATTAAAATGAGATCCTATCGACCGATCATCTGCGCATGTGGTACGTGTACGTCTGCCAAACATACACTTTTGTGTACGTGATATTTCAAAAAAAAAAACATTAAATATTTAGCTTTCATATTACACAGATCTATTCCTCATACCACCCAAAAGGCAAGGGACTGAATATCAGCTCCTGTTAGATTTAAATTTATATCGTTTTGTTTTTTCTTCAATTTCCATTATAAGCAGTCACTGTACATAGTGAATCCAAATTGTGTGCAATATATTAAGATTCTCTTTTGCATAAGTTAGTGTCATTCTACATTGGCGAACAAATCAAATAGGTTTTATTAACGAAAGGTTGACAAAGGTATGCTAATCACTGTGGGAAGAAAAATAAAGCTGATGTTTTGGTTGTGGACCCTTCTTGCTGAGATCATTTTTTGGGGTCAGCCCTGGAAGAAGTTTGACACAAACCTCTTAGGAACCAGTTGACAAGGCTTGGTGCTCGACTGGAGTTGGTTAGTGTGGAAATTTGTAATTTGTTCATTATGGTGAGGATAACTTGCCTGCTGTTTGTGAAAGACGATTGACCGTGGGATCTTTAACATTGATCTGGGAATCAAACCTAGACTAGACAGCTCAAAGGTAAGTGCAATACCTCAGAACAATCCTGTCAGATCACCAAAATTGCATTTGATATCTCTTCAAATTTTGTATAAATGGTTAATGACAGTGACATTAACAAAAATTTCAATTGCAAAACAATAACACTGGATATTTCATGATACTCCCAGTCGTTTTAGTAACAGTCTCGTCCATCGATGATATTGTTGCGACCATGGAAATGGACCCCCAAGCATTCAGGGACACATCGTAGTTCTCAGAATTAGTTATATTTCATTAATTTGTATGGATTAGATTTCCTGCCCATTGTTTAAAGGGATGGGAGACAAATGCGTTGTGTTGGTTGAGCTCGGTCTCCCCTCTTCATCTAACTCTCGGTCTTACTATCCAGTATTCTGTGCCCCCACCCAGAACTTCTAATCTACTGAAATGCCTTCACCCTTCATACTGTAATTCCCCATAATGCCATCACCCTCCCTCCCCCCCTACCCCCGCCCCCACCTCTCAAACCCAGTAACACCCAGAGGAAACCTCCCTTGCTAAACATAAAGCCACCAGTTTGTTTTTCCATCTCACATCCTTCATCATTCTGACTCCCAACCTCCACCTCACACCCTCCCTTTTCATTCAGCACCCGAAACCGTCATCCTTTCACCAGAGTCACTTGTCTCTCGTACATCCAACATAATTACATGGTTAATTCTGTACGCATAAACCCTTCAACATGTGCAAATGACTGACAAATTGGATAAATTCCTTTCTTTCTTTACAAAAACCCTTCATTTAAAACACACATTACAGAATCGCATGCTCACAGCACGCACTGTGGAAAGTATCAATTCTTTCAGAAAAGGTAGCGTCCCATTGGTTGTGGTGGAATCCCTCTGGAAGACGCTTGAAGACTCAACGAGCCAGGAACCAGTGAGTGGGAAGGGCCTCAAACCACACCTGTGTTGGACCCAAGAAAAAAGCAGCATGCGGGTGGATAAGTGGTGCAGATCAGAGCAGAGCCACTGGAGAGTAGCTGCCAGAGAGCAGACTCACTGAGATAGAGCGAATCTCTACCTGAAAGAGCTGTCCTTACATGTACAAGTCATTGTCCAATGAGCGGTCTTGTGAGAGAACCTGAACTGTCAGCTTCATGAGAACTGTTGAACCTGGCGATTGCCAACACTTCCCACCACATTCCGACAACACATCGACACTCCCCCTATCCCTATTCACACCCACCCCCTTTCACTTTTGGCCCAACATAGGTTGTCTGTGGTCCAATAAGCCAGGAGTCAATCCAAGACTCTGCTCTTTCTCAAATCTTCTCATACCATCTGGGTAATAAGATTTATCCACTGCCTGATGGAGTACTGCTCTTCCCTCCCGGCTGGTGCTACTACTTCACACCTAGCTCGGCTTCACGCTGTGGAAACTAAGGCTTTTTGGATCGTTGGTGTAGTGTCCGGAGGGCCGTAGGACTCGGATAGTCGTGAGGGTTGTCGAACTCTATTTATTGCCCGTCCGAATGCACACTACTACAGACTACACAGACGCCTCAGGCGGCGCGAACACCAATATCCCTTGCAGGCACGTGACCACCAAAACCACTCCTCCACAACGCTCCCCGCATTGTGCCCTGCCAACGGATGCCAGTACACCACACTCCTCCATCCTAAAAATATGATTATAAAATGACCATTATAATGATAAGCATAATCGGCACAGAATACCATGACATAAAAGCAAAGAGGAACAAAAACGATTACAATCAAAAAGCATAGGCACCCGCTGATGTGAGCGAGTTGAATTTCAAAGCAATGGACAGGTGCTCGCATACTGAGTTGCACGACGAACCCACAAAAACCCTGACCGCGTTAAAGATATCAAGAAGCAAGTTGGGAAGCACAGCATCACTACGCAGCAGAAGCGCCCCCAGGCGGCTCATGCTTACACGCCCTCCGGCGAGGTTGCGATGACCTCCCGAGCGAACCTCCCCCGGCACCATCAAATGCCCCCGGTCGACAAGGCGGCACATCTCCCCCAGACAGAACCGAATCAGATGAACATTCCGAGCTTGGAAGCCCCGCAGCGCCAGCGCGGCCGACCTTGGCGAGACCAGAGGTTTGCGCTCCAGGGCACCAGGCACGTCTGACCTTGGCGAAACCAGGGGTGGGGGTAACGCTGAACAGCGAACCAGCCCCGGCTCTGAGCCGATCTCTGAGCCCCACACCAAAACCGCGCATCCAACCCAAACGAGAAAACCATGCACGTCCACATGGACGGTCAGCGTAGCCTGGAGACATATCAGTGTAAAACCACAGCAAAAACATCATCCGCTCCAACGCAACCTTCCCCTCACGTACAGCGCGTCCTCCCAGCATAATCCCCACATATGACAGGGTAGCGAACCATGGGCTGCCCTCGCAGCTGGAGATCGGCAAGACCTCTTTATTCGCCATGATCGCCCCCAAGCTCTTCACATCACATCGATCATATCGGACATCCCATCGATTGATCCCAGCCAAACATAGTATGCTCACACGTGAACTGTCGGCATTTATTTTAACAATGCTAAATCGCATCACTCGTGCAGCGAGAATCAAATACGCAACAATTAGCAACCCATGAATCACATCGTGTGTACGCCTCTTGGTTGTCGTTGCGATGACTTGCTTGTCGTCGATGGTCGCGTTCCGCGAACTTCTTGAACGCGACCGGCTCGCTCCAATCCCCCGCTGAAATCGCCTGAACGACACGGGTGTGCACCGTACCACGAGCGCCGCGGGAGCACGAGAGCCCGTCGCCGCTGACATGGCTCCCGTTGCTCCAGCCCCGTCCAACATCGTCGTCGGAAGCAATGAACGGCAGCCCATGCTGCATCGTCGCGGCTCCTGCCGCCAGAACCTCGCCCTCGGCTATCGAAGGAGGCACAGGTGCACCTGGAGGTACGAACTGGAGGTCTAGCCTGAGGCGCGCCAACCAGTCCCGGCCCAAAAGGGCGGGCCCCTCCCCTCGTACCACAAACGAGAGTAGGGCGCTTTGACCTCGGTAGACCACCGAGACGTCCGTCACAGCAAGTGGCGCAATCGCTTCGCCAGTGTACGTGCATAGCGACAAGGTCGTCTTGACAGATGAACACCGTGAAGGTCACGAGCAGCCCGCTCGCCCATGACCGACACTGCAGCTCCTGTGTCAACTTGAAACACGATCGGCTCGCCATTCACCTCGACCTCCGCTGTTATTGGTCTTGTCACCTCCGGACCAATCGAAAACAGGCTCAACATTGGTTGCATTTCCTGCTCCGGGATCGCTATGCCCTGGCTGCAGGCCGCTCTCCAGGTCGCTGGGGTCATCCCGTACCTCGCTATCCAAGACCTTAACGGCGGCCCCCGCCATTCGACACACACGCTTCAGATGTCCCACCTTGTGACAATGCAAACACACGGTGTTCTTATACGGGCACACTCGCCGCAGGTGCGGACCACCACACCCCCAGCACCCCTGGGTGTCCATCTCGCTCCCCGCGCGGCCGCGCTGCGGCGCGCGCCCACGGCTCGCACCAACAGACGTGCGCGTGACCTGAGGCACCACGTGGACCCCGGGGTCATCCGACATGCCCCAGCCGGAACTACCCATCACTTCCTGCCTGGCGATGGCGCGGACATCTGTGAGTGTCTGCTCGACAGCTGAAGCAGTCTCGACCACCGAGTCGAATGTAACGTCGACACTTTGCATTCGCAGAATCGCCGACACCATCTTCGCATCTTGCAGCCCAGAAATAAAGCGATCTCTGAGTCGAGCTGGACGCTCCTCCGCCGTAAACTTGCAAGCCACGGCCGAATGCTTCACCCATGCCACGAAATCTGCAACGCGCTCCTCCGCACCCTTCGCGAGGTGATCGAACTGGTATCGAGCCAGCTGCAATGACTTCTCCGGCGCCATGTGGGCTTTCATCTTCCCTACCACGTCTTGAAACGACAGCCCGTCGTCACTGGGCTTATCCGGCGCTACTAAATCACTTAGTAGCTGATAATGTTCTGTTGATAGCGAGGCGAGCAAGATCGATTTGCGTTTGCTTTCATCGTCTACATCATTCGCGTGGAAATAGCACCCCAATTGTTCAGAAAACAATTCGAAGTAGTCTCCGACGAAGACAGGCACTCGTCCGTGCGCCATGCCCCGACCTTCCACCATCCCGAGCCGTCCTGTGACGGCGAGACGCCTGGCTGCAGGACTCGACCCGCACCGAAGACTTTCGCGCGCCCGCACGCACACTCGCGATGCACTTTTCTGGGACCCTCGCCAGGTGTTGAACTCGAACCGCGCGAGTTGCACTGAGTTTCTCGCTTCAGTGATCCAATCGCCCCGGCCAAAGACTCCAAGTCAATACCGACGCAACCCAGGCACTTTGCACACGCCGATCCGAAACAAACTCGTCGCCACTGTAGTGTCCGGAGGGCCATAGGACTCAGATAGTCGTGAGGGTTGTCGAACTCTGTTTATTGCCCGTCCGAATGCACACTACTACAGACTACACAGATGCCTCAGGCGGCGCGAACACCTATATCCCTTGCAGGCATGTGACCACCAAAACCACTCCTCCACGCCTCCACAACGCTCCCCGCATTGTGCCCTACCCATGCATGCCAGTACACCACAGTTGGTATCTCCCACAATGACGCCGAGTCTTTCTCTCCATCTCTCTCTCAGTCTCTCTCTCCCTCTCCAGGAAGGTTGGTGGTCTTTCTGTCTTCTACCTTCTCCTCTCAGGCCTTGCACCACCCCTCCCCCAACACTTGGTCTGTCTGTCTGCTCTGTCCCCACTATATTTCTGCAGGGTGCTCATCATCCACCAGCAAACCCCTTCTGGTGAAACTGCCAAAATCAAGAATTGCTGCTCACCTTCACTCTTTCATTCCTCTTTTTCCCCACCTCTGGAAGAAACTCACACTCTCTTCAATCCCACTCTTCCCTCCAGGTCTTCAAAACACTTGTTCACCACCATCTCATATCTTCCCCCATCCAAAACCATGATATTTTCTACCCCCGTGAATCCAACGCAAACCCACCTTCTTCAAATTCCCTGCTGTCCTTCCAGAAAGTCCCTGTGGTGGCCATTTTGTTTACCCCGTGTACGCACCCTATCCCTCTCCCTTCCACAGATCTCCAAAATGTCTCTACTCCCACCCCTCTTGTCTCCTCATCCCTTTGTTATAAGTTTTGTGTGCTAGCTCTTGTGTGAGCCTCAATAATGTATACAAAAATATACTCTTGTCCACCTTCCTGGATGATTGAAGGTGCCAAGTCCTATGTTTAGCTGTCAATAAGATTGTACAGTACAAGTGGGTTCTAGAAGCGTGAAGATAAATCACTTTTCTCGTTTCTTTTAATTGTCTTTCTGGCAAAGAGTTTTTAAGGTTAGAATGACAGAGAGCGCATGGGTTGAGGAAGCAAGGTAGGAGGAAAAGAGGTAGACTGTGGTTGAGATGGGAGGATTGTGTGAGGAGGGATATCAATAAGGTGGGGGTGATTGGAGAGGTGAGTGAGTTGGCCGATGACAGAGGGAAGTGGATGAGTATCGTGGTCCAGGCAGGGCAGAAGCTTCGTGCCATTGGACCTCACCCCATATAAAGGGAAGACGAGGTAGAGAAGAAGATTTCTATTGCAGTTTCAGCACATGTCCATAATTAGCCTGTCCCCTGCACAAGACAGGGTGTGTGTGTGTGTGTGTGTGTGTGTGTGTGTGTGTGTGTGTGTGTGTGTGTGTGTGTGGGTGTGTGTGTGTGTGTGTGTGTGTGTGTGTGTGTGTGTGTGTGTGTGTGTGTGTGTGTGTGTGTGTGTGTGTGTGTGTGTGTGTGTGTGTGTGTGTGTGTGTGTGTGTGTGTGTGTGTGTGTGTGTGTGTGTGTTAACTTTTTAGGGATCTGAAGTCATACTTCAGCTTTTGGCATCACATTTTCAACAAAGCTTTATTATGCGAATATTGAGAAGACAAATTAATAATTGTTAAAATAATTTTCATTATTATTATTATTACCAGCAGAGTCGCTGCCCGACAGGCAATCTTGTTCCAAACATGCAACACGTTCTTCTGATACATACCACTTCTTGTGGTGTGTGAACTGCACTTTTTTTTTTAATTGGTAAAAAAGGTAAAAGTTGGGGGTGTGGTTAATACATAGGTATAGAAAAAAAAAAAAAGGTCTTAAATACGATCCATGCTGAATTTCAATTATATACCAAATGAAAACTTTTGTAGCAGTCTGAACTGCTGTTAAGCTAAATTCCATTGTTTAAATTTTGAAAATAGGTTCAGGTTAAGAGTTTGTTCAGTGTTGGTTATATTATATTGTTGTAGTTTCCCACCCGCTCGGCGTGCGGGCAACCGCTTTTAGCCAATCGCGGCCAATCTCGCCCACCGGACGGGCAAACCTCGTCGCAGATTTCGGATCAATGTCAAAATCCAGCTACGGGTGTGTTTTTAATCACACCGAAAATCAGCCAACTATTCTGTCCACGCGCAACAGGGATCGCCGAATTGTCGATTTACCTAAGTATGCGCGTTGACAGAAATGCCGGGGATTTCCACCTCGACGGAACCTGTACGGAAACGAGCCGCTTAAGCAGCTCGCTCCGTTTGCCGAGCGGATTATCGCCAAGCCCGTTGGACCAAATTCTATTATCGGCTATTAAAAAGCCAGCTAATATTCCGAACTTAATTATGGCAGTTCAATTGAGGGAAGAGGACGCAACGATCAGGTGAACATTCACACAATGACATTTATTCACAAAGCACGTATGCAGGCATGCACGTATGCAATTATGCAAGGCAAACACGCATGCAATTATGCAGTCAACAAAAGCAACGCAGGTAATACAAGCACGACAAAATAACTACAACCGTTCTATTATTTATTTACACAGTCACTTAACAATTCACTACTTGACAGACACGGCACCACAACATTCATACAGAGAAAAACCCCAGGAAAGGAAAGGGTAAGAATAGGGCCCACAGGCCTTTAATGTTCCTCGGAGTCGGGATGACTGCGAGGCTCCGAGAGACCGTGCAGGCTACCTTGTCGCCCTGGAGACGACTCGATGGGTTCGGGTTCGGCGACCCTCGGTGGCCCTGCCCGCACTCCGCTGGACCCCACCCGCACCTTCAATGGCGATCTGGCTGGCGACTCCTCTCCGGCTCCAACGGCACCTCCGTCGACCAAGGAGAGAGAGAGACCAAGCAGAGGGACTCTCCTTCCCCTCGCTGACAGACTCCGCTGCACTCCCAGACTGCAAACGATTGCAGCTCGACTCCGTTCGCAGACCTCCACGGCGAACCCAGACTGACCGACCCCTCTTGGCGTTTCAGCCCGACCTTTTAATCGCCCCGGCGCCTCGCCCCTCCCCCGCGGCACACGGGGGAAAATCCTACAAGTGTGGTATCTGTTTTTCTCCTGAGCAATGGTTTTTTTACCGTTATTTCTGTTCTTTCTTGTCGAGTGACCATCGCGCTGGGTGGCAGAGATGTTATTCGTTGGGGAGGCCGTTGTCTGTGGGGATGTTGGCGGTTGTGGCTGGCGCTGACGTGGTTGTTGAGATGCGGTTGTGGAGAAGGTGGTTGTGGAGAAGGTGGTTGCTCCAAAATAAAGATAGCAAGATGATAATGGCTGACTCAAAGATCACAGCCCGGTTACACGATTACATATCCCTTTAGACATCGGTGGGGAAATCTAATCTGAACACACACTGAGACATAACTGATCTCTGGGATACCTGAATGGTGTTCTGTGAATTTCCACAACCGTAACACTATTAACCATGTGCGGATATTAAATACATTTATAAATACCAAGACACCCGGAATTGAAGTGCATGGTGTACATAGAGCCTCGTGGCTCTGAAAACACCATTAAACACAAAAGAACACCTGGTCTCGCATCAAAATAAGAATTATTCGCAACAGCTAGAGTCCAATAACGGAGCACCCACCTCAAGTAAGCTAATGTGGTAAGCTTCTCTCATGTCATGTTCAAGAGGAAGACACTGCCCAAAGACAAGTTTCCAGCCAGCGTCATTGTTAGTGCGCAGCAGAAGGGGCGGATAGACGAGGGACTTGAACCGGTGACTATCTTTTAACATGCATCATGTTGTACATGAACATCCGGTGCAGGCAGAATTAATCCACTAAACTTGTTCCTTACATGCTGACGCCATGTTAGCAAATGCTGGATAGCAGGGCGTGTTTTAAAACTAGAAACAACTGATCAACCCTGAGTACTTTTCCATATGAGGGCAGGAAATGGATTTAAAAAGGAAGAAGAATCTTTTGAGAGTGAGGAGCCCCATGGGATGGTGGAGCTTGAAGTAGTACCAGTGCTGCTTGGTTCTTTTAGCTTCCTTTGGTTCTCCGTTCTTCCTGGTTCTCTTAGTTTTCCCTAGTTTCTTTCAGCGGTTCCTAACTTGCTTCCTGCGGATTACTTGCGTCGACCAGATGAACGCTCTTACTTCTCAGGCTTTTGTATGTGACACAGGTTTCGAGGAACATGAGCTGCATCTCAGTGGAACCACAACAGACAAACTTTCCTATTTTCCGGACTTGGTGTTATGGTCTGTGACCGTTCTTTTCCTCCCCGAGTTAGACCAAATGGTTCAGCCCACGGGCATAAAACCCGCAATTGGCTGTGGGGCGAGGAGGAGGGAGGAGGAGGAGGAGGATGGTGGATGATGAAGATGGCGGATGGTGGCCATTTTGAGGAGGACTCACTGTTGAGTGCTTTAGGGCAGACCGTTGGGGCCTGCATGCATTGAATGCTGCGTTTGCTCAAACTCTTGCTGCAGCTCCTGCAGTTCGGATCCCTGATCTTGCTTTGAGTTTGGTACTGGAGGATACGGTGCCACTCACATGCACAACATCTGGGTCTGTCTTCTGACATTTTTAGGAACATCAGACTGCAGGTCCTCTTTTGGGACTGCCAGATTACAAAGGGGTTCCATCCGGTCGCCACCGTCTTTTACACGAACAGCACTCTCTAGCTCCCTAACTGCCTACTCCTTCTCCTTCTCCTTCTCCCTTGTGCTGGCCTAATCGGGTTCTTTCTCTTTCTTTATTTCCTTCATTTTGTATATGTATATATTCTGATGGTTACAATCCCAAACTAAAAGCAGGTTCATTGTACGTTGGCTTGGTGTGCTGCAGGCTGTAACAGTATTTTCATCAGTTGAAAAATCAACATTTCGTGACGCGTTTCCCGCCAAGATTTTCCACCCGGATTCTGAGGCGCATTGGCCACATGCATCCTTGTTGAATGTTCACCATTACTCCCGTAGCTACGTTGGCTGAGCATTATGTTGACTGGGAGACTGCCAGCGTTCATCCGGAGGATGAGAAAGGTCGACCTTCTGATCTGCGGCTGTATTGCCAAGGTGTGGGAGGACATACCGTCGGACATCATCAAGCGAGCATTTCTAACAACATAGACGGCACAGAGGACGACATGATTTGGGAGGAGGCTGCTGCAAGTGACGGCGACATGACGTGGACTTGCTCTACCCTGATTCGGACAAGGAGTTACGTGCCATCTTAGAGGAAAAAACATTGATGATTTCCTCAGATTTAGCTGAAAAGCTTAATCAAACCCAAACGGCCCTTTTCAGGGCCACAAATCCACAATAACTACGTATGATCCCATTATGAATCCCTTTTCCTCCTTTTTCAAGACACAAAAAAAAAAAAAATAAGAAAGAAAAATAAACACTTCTTGCCATCGTTATTCTCATTTTCAAGAAGTTGACGAGAGAGGAGAAGACTGTTCGATGAAATTAAGCAGATATGGGAGTAAGCATGTTGATACCTCAGTCTCTTTATTCCACAAAGTTTTTGTACATCCGTATTTAGATGTAGAACAGAAAACAAAAAGATCAACTTTTGAGGGTGAAAACCATGGCCGCGGTTTATACACCGGAAAATCTGGTACCGTTATTCGGATCCAAATGAAACACACAACATGCAGGTCGTCAGACAGTTATTTCCATGAATGCATGTTCAGAATCGACCCATCTCCTTGTCTAGTGGGATTCCAACTCTTTGATGCATTGGGGAAGGGTAGAGAGCAGGTTCCCTTCCTTTCCTAAAGGATAACCTTTCCCTCTTTATGACACGTTCATGACGTATAGATTTTACGTCGGTTTTCATTTGTGTGCCAGTGATATTCACCGCTGGTGCACGCAATAACAAAGCCATTAGCCCAATGGATACTTGTTCTATTTCCTTTCCATCAAGACATGTTGGCTTGGAAATACACGATGTATTTAGAGATTTTATTTTGCTTATCATGTTCACATTGGACTTACAGGACATTTGAGTCATTAATCACACTGCAAGCTCTTCCTGGAGAGTTTTACTGACCATCAAACATGGCTGTGGTCTCGGATTGCTTACCTTAGGCACCTACCTTCTTTCATAAACAACCTCTTTCCGTGGCCACCTTGACTTTGCACACAAAATAAACCACCATCAACAAGAACAAACAAACAACAACAAAAACAACAAACGGGCCAATTTCAAATCCGGTACACTGCGTTCAGGTATATGCAGTACCCTGGCCTGTAGTCTGACAGGTAGTTTGTTTTTCTACTGGGTTACACACCATTTAGCGGATCAAAATAAAGCGCCATTAATTAACTAAATGGTTCCGGCCTGGCAGGTTAGATTAGCGATTAGCCGTCATCTCTAAGCTGTCTAGCCTGGGTTTGAATCCCAACCCAGCTATCAGCTGTCATCCTGGTGTTTAACAGGCATGGTGTGACATCAGTGTGTGTGCCGTCCCTCGCCTGGATGGCTGTTAAAAGGACGTTTGCCGGCATAAGTTGATGGACTTCAATGATCCCACGGTATCCTTTGCGAAGAGTCGGCGAGTTATTGCCAGCACCATGAACAAATTTCAAATTCCTGCCCCAACTGTAGTTGAATGGCAGGCCTGGCCAGCCGGTCCGTGAAAGACATGGGCCAAGCTTACTCCGGATAACCGTACAAGAACGTGGGAATAACTGTGGAAAAGGAGGAAAAAAAAAAAAAAAAAAAAAGAGGAGGAAAAGGAGGAAAAAAAAAAAGGAAGAAAAGGAGGAAAAAAAAAGAGGAAAAGGAGGAAAAAAAAAAGAGGAGGAAAAGGGGAAAAAAAAGAGGAGGAAAAGGAGGAAAAAAAAGAGGAGGAAAAGGAGGAGGAAAAGGAATAATAATAATAATAATAATAATAACAATAACAATAATAATGATAACTAGAACTGCCACTTTATAACTGCTGGCAGTGATGACCGGGTACCCAGTCCGTCCGCCTTTGATACAACATGGGACTTTGTGCAGATGACAGTCGCAAAGTTTCGCATTCATCGGGAAAGTGGTTCCAGAAAAAAACATTATTGAAGAGTAATACAAACAGAGGCCTGCTTCGATATGGCGTGGGACTGAAGAGTTACGAACCGGGCAGCACAAAGTGTTCAATTTCCTTATTACTGGCGAACAGATTCAAATAATTAAATAATTCTGGCTGCCAAACCGTGTGACCGATCAGGTTGAAATTTTAAACTTTTGTTTCACATGTCGGCTGAATTACAAATGTGGAGTTTCATATATATAGAAGCAGCGGTTCCAGAGTAAACATTAAATAATATTTATCCTTCAATCCAAGATGGCGGCCAAACCATGTGACTTGTGGTGTCATAATTTTCACCACATGTGCAAACACGATCGGAGACGATAAGTGCAAATTTTCGCTTCGCTTGGTTAAGCAGTTCCAGAGAAAACATTATTGAATATTTTTCTTAAAACCAACATGGCTGCCAAACCCTGGGACCGATCCCGTTGAAATTTCAAACCCTCATTCCGCATGAGTGTTCCACCATAAAGGTGATGTTTCACATTGATTGATGCAGCTGTTCCAGAGTAAACATTAATTAATATTTTTCCTTCAATCCACTATGGCTGCCAAACGTTGCGTCGTACCTCAAAAGGGGGTGAGAACTTTTTATTCGTCATGGAGAGGCGGTCATAGTGGTGGAGTTTCGCCTGGATCTGTTCAGTCGTGTCAGAGAAAAAGACGTTTTAAGATATTATTTTTCAATCCAAGATGGCTGACGAACCATGTGACCTATGACATCACAAGTTTATATTCTGCTTCCAATTCGGTATTGGAACACGTTTGTGAAGTTTCGTGTTAATCGGTAAAGGTGCGTTTTTCTATCCAACATGGCCGCCAAACCATGTGACGTGTGACATCATAATTTTTACCACACGTGCAGACACGATGGTAGATGATAATTGCAAACTTTCGATTCGTTTGGTTAAGCAGTTCCAGAGAAAACATTATTTAATATTTTTCTTAAATCCAACATGGCGGCCAAACCGGTTGACTTATCAATTCGAAATTAACAAACTTATATCGCTTACGTGTCTCGAATATAGTTCTGAAATCTGCCCTTCATCCGACCAGCGCTTCTGGAGAAGATGTTTGAAGGTTTTAGGGTTTTTTCAAGATGGCCGCCAAACCATGTGACCGATCAAGAAGAAATTAACAAACTTGAGAAAGGACCTCATGGGGAATATATGTGTTAAGTTTCATCTTGATCTGTCTTGCCCTTCTGGAGAAGAAGATTTTTAAAATTTATTCATTTTCAATCCAAGATGGCTGCCGAACCTTGTGACCTATGATATCATAAATTTAAATTCTGCTTTCCATCGTCGACCCGAACAAGTGTGTGAAGTTTCTTGAAAATCGGATAAGGTCTATTTTTCTATCCAAGATGGCCGCCAAACCATGTGACTTCTGAGGTAAAAATTTTTTACCATGTATGCAGACTTGAGGGAGGAAGGCAATTGCAAATTTTCGCTTCGATGGCTTATGAAATACCAGAGAAAACATTATTTAATATTTTTCTTAAATCCAAGATGGCGGCCAAACCATGTGACCTATCACTTCGAAATTAACAAACTTGCATCGCATACATGTCACGAATATAGTTGTGAAATCTCGCCTTCATGGGACCAGCGCTTCTGGAGAAGAAGATGTTTGAAGGTTTTAGGGTTTTTTCAAGATGGCCGCCAAACCATGTGACGTATCAACAACAAATTAACAAACTTGAAAGAGAACATCAGGGGGAATGTACGTGTAAAGTTTCGCCTTAATCTGCCTAGCCCTTCTGGAGAAGATTTTTTTCAATAAACACTAAAAAACAAGATGGCGGCCGAATTACGTCATCGATGACGTCAAGAAAAACATTTTCGTCAGTGATTTTAGGCGTAGATGATGCTCAGAATTTTTCAGATTTTTCCTATACGGCGTTCTACTTGACGAATTTTCACCGGTATATCGCTTCACCTATGACGTCATGAAAAATTACACGTGTTCCCCATAGGGAGCTTAGTAAAATGTATCAAGAGAAAAATTTTTCCATTGCACGGTTTCCGAGATACAGATGTCCAAAGTTTATCGTTTTTTTCAAGATGGCGCCCGCACCACATGACCAATGACGTCATAATTATAACGTGATTGTGCTATCAAAAAAGATACATACTGTGGTGAAAATTGTGTCGATCGGACTTAGTATCCCAGAGAAAATGATTTTTAAAGCGAAAAAGGGTGCAAAATGCCGGCGGAAAAAGAAAAATAATAATAAACAGAAGAAAAACAATAGGGTACCCTGTACTGACAGGGTACCCTAATAATTAACTGCGTGAATGATCGCTAGTTCCAGACGCAAAAATATTTCATGAGAACCGATACCCCACAGCTTGACAATAGTACATTCACGTGAATATATATATATATATATATATATATATATATATATATATATATATATATATATATATATATATATATATATATATATATATATATATATATATATATATATATATATATATATATATCGATTCATGTTCTCGCTCCATGAGGTGAATGGGATCGATGCTTACCCGAACAGAGCCCCGAAGAAGGATTGCGAATATTTCACCTTCTTCTCCGCCTCAGCCATCAGCTGCATCGCTTCTCTCTCCTTGCTTTCGGCTTCCATCACACTTTATTACCCAATCCACAGAGATGCTCAAGCTCGCTCTGCTCGGCGCCTCATGCCCACTCAAAACACGTCCCGATAATTAATGACGTAATACATACGTGACGTCATCCATATTTTTTTTTCTCACCATGAGAACAAATACAATGGGTGTTGAGGCTGCATGATTAATAAAAACAATGGAAATAAATGCGCTTTTTACAGGTGTTGAAATGGACAAATCTATTTTCAAGCTTGAAAAAGTGCAGAAAATGAACTGAGTGTTCAGATTAATTCGAAAAAGAAAACTGTATCTGGGACCTCTGAATGCAGGAGGAAAAATGAGCGATGTTGGTAAACGCTCCACCAGAGAGCGCCATCATCAACCACTGCATTGCGTTGATGTCAGAATTCTGAGCGAACCAAACAGCGCTCAAAACACGACAACATAATGTTACCATACACCGCTCAAAACACGACAACATAATGTTACCATACACCGCTCAAAACACGACGCTATCAAACGTACATGAATCGCTCTTCTTTGTAAGAGTTTATAAAATCAAGGTAAAAGTAGGCATGGTAATGTGCAATCAAACATTTATCAGAAGCTTTTTTCAAGTAAATAAAATTTTCTTTACGAAGCAGTTTTCAGACTTTAAAAGAGAAGAATATCAATTTTCTCACACACGTAAAAAGCAACAATTATGGCGGAATGGTGGCGACTCAAACGGCGCATTATTTTGGTTCAGGTAAAACAACTGTTCATGTGATTAATGACTTTGTTTTATTGTAATTATTAAAAAATAAACCGCTCTCAGCACAGAATTCAACAAAAGACCCAAACACGGCGTGAGGGGGTTTCCATGGTAACAGCGGCCTTGTTTGATGCGCGTGTCGCTGCGCGGTATTTCGTCCTCGCCCTGACGCGGGGACAAACAGGTCGCAAGATTTGAGGTATATTATTTAATAAACCTTGTCTTTCTATTAAAACATCTGATAAAAGGAGAAGGTTTTGTTTTTTTTTAACGTGTGCGTGTGTTCCATCAATTATTCAGTCATGGCAGTCACCTGATGTTTGAAAGGTCCGATGTAGGATGTGCCTGGGCCCTGGGTGGGTTCAAGTGACACTGATGTCGATGTCCTTCCTGTACAGTCTCAGTCTGCACCTTGGACGTGTGACAGTTTATTTTGAGACGATTGATGATTTTTACAAACACCATAATGATGTTTTTATTTTGAACTGCATGCTCAGCATTTAAGGAAAGGACGTCTGAGGCCTTCGGGATCCGTGTCAATCCTTTATTCGCCACACCGTGAACCCCCCCTCCTTTATTCACCACACCGTGAACCCCCCCCCTTTATTCACCACAACGTGAACCCCCCCTCCTTTATTCACCACACCGTGAACTCCCCCCCTTTATTCACCACAACGTGAACCCCCCCTCCTTTATTCACCACACCGTGAACCCCCTCCTTTATTCACCACACCGTGAACCCCCCTTTATTCACCACACCGTGAACCCCCTCTTTTATTCACCACACCGTGAACCCCCTTTATTCACCACAACGTGAACCCCCCTCCTTTATTCACCACACCGTGAACCCCCTCCTTTATTCACCACACCGTGAACCCCCCTTTATTCACCACACCGTGAACCCCCTCCTTTATTCGCCACACCGTGAACCCCCTCCTTTTATTCACCACACCGTGAACCCCCGCCTTTATTCACCACACCGTGAACCCCCCCTTTATTCACCACACCGTGAACCCCCCTTTATTCACCACAACGTGAATCCCCCTCCTTTATTCACCACACCGTGAACCCCCTCCTTTATTCGCCACACCGTGAACCCCCTCCTTTTATTCACCACACCGTGAACCCCCGCCTTTATTCACCACACCGTGAACCCCCCTTTATTCACCACACTGTGAACCCCCTTTATTCACCACAACGTGAACCCCTCCTTTATTCACCACACCGTGAACCCCCTCCTTTATTCACCACACCGTGAACCCCCTCCTTTTATTCACCACACCGTGAACCCCCCTTTATTCACCACACCGTGAACCCCCTCCTTTATTCACCACACCGTGAACCCCCCTCCTTTATTCACCACAACGTGAACCCCCTCCTTTATTCACCACACCGTGAACCCCCTCCTTTATTCACCACACCGTGAACCCCCCCTTTATTCACCACACCGTGAACCCCCTTTATTCACCACACCGTGAACCCCCTCCTTTATTCGCCACACCGTGAACCCCCTCCTTTATTCGCCACACCGTGAACCCCCTTCCTTTTATTCACCACACCGTGAACCCCGCCTTTATTCACCACACCGTGAACCCCCCTTTATTCACCACACCGTGAACCCCTCCTTTATTCACCACACCGTGAACCCCCCTCCTTTATTCACCACACCGTGAACCCCTCCTTTATTCACCACACCGTGAACCCCCCTTTATTCACCACACCGTGAACCCCCCTTTATTCACCACACCGTGAACCCCCTCCTTTATTCACCACACCATGAACCCCTCCTCCTTTATTCACCACACCGTGAACCCCTCCCTTTTATTCACCACACCGTGAACCCCTCCCTTTATTCACCACACCGTGAACCCCTCCTCCTTTATTCACCACACCGTGAACCCCTCCCCTTTATTCACCACACCGTGAACCCCCTCCTTTATTCACCACACCGTGAACCTCCCCTTTATTCACCACACCGTGAACCCCCTCCTTTATTCACCACACCGTGAACCTCCCCTTTATTCACCACACCGTGAACCCCCTCCTTTATTCACCACACCGTGAACCCCCCTCCTTTATTCACCACACCGTGAACCACACCCCCCCTCCTTTTTTCACTTCTGGTTGTAACCAGTAACGGAAACCCGAGATCCGACATATTTATATACTAGTACAGTAAATACTGTTGTGGTGCCGGGTCTCGGTGGCGAGCACGACCGCTAGGGGGAGCAGTAGAGTCTGCTCCACCGAACACCTGGAATTTAGGTCGTACCTTTCAGATAAATCAGAAAAGTCACGGTCCCTTATCGGACCGAGGATCGCCAATAGGTCGACCACGTGGGATAGGGTCGATCGCCAATTTCTATATACCTAAATACCCACGCAGTCTAACTACCGGGTAACCACACCCTCGGACGACTCTGTCCGATCCGAGTCGCAGGTAACGGCTCAGATCCGGCGTAACTGAGCGCAGTTACCAGAGCCGTGCCGGACCAAATGAACAATTTGCTGCTTCGCTATTTTCCAACACGCACCATGATAAGCCAATGAAAGAAACACGGAAACGAGCTGGTACATTCAACAAAAAGGGAGATATTTATTTATAACAATAATCGGGGAGGGGAACACAGAGCAGAGTTATCCAAATATGAAAATGTAACGTACAAGGAACACAGGGACTTAACAGTTTCTACTTATCAGACGGGGCCCATGGACACACACACACACACACACACACACACACACACACACACACACACACACACACACACACACACACACACACACACACACACACACACACACGAAAATGGACCTCAGTGGGTCTTCAATCAGTAGAGCCAGGCCGAGGTACCTATCCCACCTCGTGTGGTCACACCGACCTGAACCTCCACGGTGGGTCTCAAACCCAGGACCTTGGCGTTGCCAGCACCAAGACTGCAGACCACTATCGCCACGATCTCCGTCTCTTCACGCTCGTCCCGACAACCACTCTCTTTCTCTTTAGGAGGGAGGGGCTTCTTCTCCTGGCCACTCGCCTCCTGATTGGTCAGACCCATCGCGTGATTCCCTGGCCGTCTCCCATTGGACAGGCCCACGGTAGGCGGGGAAACTCCCACCCTTCTGGGTGGAGTCCCGATCGGAGGCGTTTGTAGCTCCGCCTACCTCCTCACCTCCGACCACATGCGTAATGGCGATGGTATTGAGTGGGAGACGGGGCGGGTGAGACGCCCGCTCCTTGCCGATTGGCCAAAGAGGGATGCCATGCCCATGTTAAACTCCGCCCACGCACGCGCTCACTCACTGGCGAGCACGCGAAGAATGCTGCGAGCAGAGTGTTGTTGTTGTGAAAGCGAAGATGGGTGATGTTGTCATTGTTGTAAGTGATGTAAAAATGCTAACTATAAAATAACTCCGCAGCGCACGTACAATTAATTCCCATTAGACTAGGGACGGGACCCGAACTAGAAACACCTACTTCCCAATATAACTGATCTATAGGACCTGGCTGTTGTGTGCAGTAAGCTTCCAAATTAATAACAATACAACCCGGAATATTAAGGGATGGGGGAGGGAGGGAAGAGAGGAGAGAGGGGCGAAGGAGGAACGGGACGATAGTGATGAAATGGAGCTGGGGGGGGGGGAATCAGTTTGGTCCATCCATCCATTATATCCTTCCATTCAATCCATCCATCGCTCCCTTCCCTCTCTTCCATCCATTCTTCCCTCCACTCAATCCTTTTTTCTTTTTTTTTGTATACATTGTCAAGGCTCATATGAGAGCTAATACACAACGCACAACAAGGGGGGCAGGACTCAAGAGGGGTGGGAGTGGGAAGGACAAAACAGTGGGGAACAGAGACATTAGGAGATCTGTGGAAGGGAGAGGGATGGGGTGGGGAACATGGGGAATACAAGATTGACACTACAAGGACTTTCAGGACCTCACACAACAGGGACTTTCAGGAAGGAAAACAGGGAATTTGAAGGAGGTGGGTTTGTGGTGGATTAACGGGGGTAGAAAAGATCGAGGATTTGAATGGGGAAAGATAGGTGGTGGTGAAAGGCTGTTTTTAAGGCCTGGAGGGAAGAATGGGATTGAACAGAGTGAGGGAGTTTATTCCAAAGGCGGGAAAAAAGTGGAATGAAAGAGTGAAGGTGAGCAGTGATTCGTGATTTTGGTAGTTTACCAGAAGGGGGTTGCTGGCGGACCTTGAGTGCCCTGCAGAAATATGGGGTGGGGGGGGGGAAGGGGACATATCGCAGACAGAGCAGGGGGGGCGAGACCGGAGAGGAGACGGTAGAAGACAGAGTGACCACCGACCTGCCTGCGGTGAGAGAGTAAGAGGCCTAAAGACTCAGCCTCACCGTGGGAGATGCCAATGATGCTAAATGCCTTGGTGTCCACAGCGTGGAGCCGAGAAAAGTGAGAGGCGGGAGCACCAGCACAGAGGGGAGAACAGTACTCCATCAAGCTGCGGACGAAAGCTTTGTATGTGGTCAGGAGCTGAGGTGGGCCAAGGAAGGACTTTGCACGACGGATTCCCAGTTGGTGACTGGCTTTGGAGGCTAGGTTGGAAATGTGGCTTTACCAGGAAAGGTCATGGCAGATATCCTAAGACCCAGAAGCTTGAAAGAAAGGACTTTTTTCAGCAGATTGTTGAGAAAGTAGATGGGTGGTGGGGGTTCCAAGCGGTCCTTTCGGAGAGACATAGTGAGAGTGTGAGATGTCAGGAAAAGTGGGGCATGAGACAAGAGGGGCTTTCCTCCACTCCATCCAATTCTTTCCTCCACTCCATCCAATCTTTCCCTCCATCCAATTTTTCCATCCCTCCATCCATCACTTCCCTCCATGCATCCCTTTCCCTCCATCTATCCCTTTCCCTCCATCCATCCCTTTCCCTCCATCCATCCCTTTCCCTCCATCTATCCGTTTCCCTCCATCTATCCGTTTCCCTCCATCTATCCGTTTCCCTCCATCCATCCCTTTCCCTTTCCATACATCCCTTTTATACATCCCTTCCTTCCATCCAACCGCTAATAAGGAATGACATGCTTGGTGCCACACGACGCTGCGGGGCACAACACCGGCAGGTGGTCGTGCAGAGGGACAGTGCGGCTAAGTGGCTTAAGCACTCAAGGAAGCACTCCAACGAAACGGTTGATAAGGAACTGTTGGCTTGGCAAGTGATTAGCGATCAGTGAACTTGTCATATTATTAAACACCTCCTGGAGTCACCAAAATGTCAAATGTGTCCGAATTGGACAAATGAACACTTCTTTTTTTCGCAGTCAACTGCTACTAAGTTCAATTCTGCAGCTTACATTGTGTAATTCGGCTTAGTTTAAGAGATTCTCTCGGTTAAGGTATGTGCTAAAATGGAATAAAAAAGTCACAAACGCTGGCATCTGCAGGTGTTTCTAAGCATTGCAATGTATCCAGTGATTCGTCAGTATGATGGTCAGGCATTCGATAATGTGAGTGAGGAAAGTGGGGAGAAAAAAAAAACTTTCTCGTTCAGAAATAGTTGCGGCCTGTTCCAACTCGAGGCATTGTTGAGCAGGCCGAACGAAATGGTAGCTTTAGACCCCAGCGAGGTAGCCCAGGAGGAAACACCTTAAGACCACATAGAGAGTGACATGGTCAAGGATGCACCTGTAAAGGATATAATTAAATCAGGCTGTTAATTATCATCAAAAGGGGTGTTTTAATTAACTGAAACGCCCAATTTTCACTCATGGGGTTCTCTTGGTATGCATGCAAAGTTATTCAGGCTGCTAGGTTTCATGCTTTTGGAGTTATGGAGGACACACACACACACACACACACACACACACACACACACACACACACACACACACACACACACACACACACACACACACACACACACACACACACACGCACACACTTGTTAGTTTGGATTACCAAGACAGCAAAATCATACCACTAAACATGTCTTTGAAGGAACTTCTCCATATGTTCACATATAATATGAAAACATAACAAGATTTTGCTCTAATTTACATGAAATGTAAGCACATCAGTGTGCGTTGATCAATTTTGTCCAATGTATGGGATTTGAGCATGTGGTTCAGGATGTCACTTCATCAGGAGGCAAATGCTCAGCTGGGGAAACCCATCCCCAAATCTGCCTTGCATAACATCAAAGGTTATTGTACTATTTGCACATCGTAAATTTTAGTTTGCAAGATAGTAATTTAATTTCGGTATTGGACTGAAGATTTGAAGTAACTCTTGATGGTTTCATTTCATCCACCGGGAGTGAGCAGGCACAGCACTGCCAGGCCATGACAGACTGGGTTGAGGACAGCTTGCTAGGATTCTTGCAAACTCCCCTCTGGAACACGTTTGTGAAGCAGTTCATTGAAGATCAATGCATGGGTACATTTTGGTTCACTTTACACTTTGTTACTCTTCAATCTGCTGATTTCCCTGCACCATCTAAAATAAAACAAAATTTATATTCATAAACACAACACATGACTTTTGAAATGACACATGAATGCGAAATGGAGCCTTTCATGCATGCATTGTATGTCCACTTACGTTTACAGTGACTTGGTTCGGCTCGCCAGGCACTTTTAACCTGCCCGTGACAAGGATGAAATCTGATTCAAATCATCTTTTAAACAATTTTCAACACTGAAACAAGTGGAAATTTCTACATAGTTAACCATACATATTTGTTCTGTTCCCGAATGAAAATCGGACTCACGGAAATATAGGAATACACTAACAAGAAATATCTTTGATTGAGAGTTATCGGCCGTTCATGCCATTTCCTGTTTGTATAAATTCTATTGCTGGCAGTGGATATGTACAACACAAACACACAAACACACAAACACACACACACGCACACACGCACACACGCACACACGCACACACGCACACACGCACACACGCACACACTGAGGTGGATACTTTGAGAACTGGCAGGTCTTCGTTACACCACCTCAAACTCACGCATGTGTGAAGGCAGCAGTAAACAGAAACTTTCAAATGCACACACACATGTATATATTGTTATGTTTGTGAGGTAGATGAGGAATTTCATAGGAAAGATAGGATCGTATAGAGTTGCTTGGCCCGTGGACGTGGAGGGGACATCTTCGATGTAAACTAAGTAGGGAAACTGAGTTTACATGTTGCTTGTCACCATGCGGGGTGGGGGATGCGGTGTTAATTAGATAGGGATTTAGGATAATTTCCCAAGTATGTAATTGCCCCCCTGTGACTTTTCCCTATGTTTTTGTATTACAAACCAGCTATGGAAGAATTGCAGTTTTATAACATAAACAAGTAGGTAAGAAACCCTGCCTCCAAGGTGGACGGCAGGCGAATTCACGCCCCCAGATGCTGATGATTTATGGGCGTGACATGAGATGGATGAAGAAGAAGAGCGTGTTGGAGGCCACGTTATTAAGAGAATGGGGAAGCAGCTCGTAGAGAAGCGAATGCATGAGTGGAGTCTGGTGTGAGGGAGGCGATCAGAGAAACCAGATCGCATCTCGGCAAGAACGGGGAGGAAGGTCGTTGCAGGAAGAGACAGACACGGTCTGAGATGAAGCAGGAAAGAAGCGAGAGAGGCAGAATCAGTGGTCGAAAGAGCAGGGCATTACGACTGGCTTTCCTTTGATGCATGAAGAAGAGTGAAGTTGAAGTTGTAGTTGTGAGAGGAACATGTTTGGGATGGAGGATCTCGCTTTGCTCTCCTCTCGGCACGGCAAAATAGCTGTGTGATTCTCGTATTCGTACTGAGGCAAATTGGCCGTGTGCTGAGCTAGACGATGGCCATTGACTCTTGGTTGGTCGTGAGAGACAGACATCAAATCTCGTGTATATCACCGAGGGGGGGGGTGGGGGAATTCTGCAGAGAGCGGGATTGGCAAGCGCAGCCGACGAAATAGCTATACCGCGGTTCGGGAACCCTGACGTCGAATATTGTCTCACAAATTTCTCAGTGCCATTTTTGGGGCACAGTTACCCTCACGCTGATGACGCAGTTTGATCGTCAAGTCCTAAAAGATCGCCTGGACTCGGCTAAGTGAAGGGGAACAAAAAGGGATTTCTTTTTTTCCTTTAGTGTGTGTGTGTGTGTGTGTGTGTGTGTGTGTGTTGTGTGTGTGTGTGTGTGTGTGTGCATGTGTGTGTGCGTGCGTGCGTGCGTGCGTGCAGGGGCTCCTCAAATAGGAATTTAGGCTGTTGATTACCTGACGTTTTTCTTTCATTATTATAATTTGAATTATAGTCATTGTACATATTTGATTACTGTCATTAAATTATCCATTTAATTTAACTTCATTTGCTTGTGTCCGTGGATCTGTTGTGTTTTCGAGAGTAAAACCCCTGTGTGGTGCTATCACCCTGGTAAAGCGCCAAGCATGTCTTTCCCGTGCAAGCATTAATCTCCATGAGTCTCGGCTGTGGACCTCCAAGGGAGAACTGTTTGGCCATCCATCCAGGTAGGGGCTAAACCCCTGGACACGACAATATTGTTATGGTTTTGGAAAACTTACCCTATGGGGAGAGCATACATGGACACTGAAGTGACCCGAGGATCAGTTATTTTATTACCCTCGCCAAAGGAGAGTAGTGGGGCAGCTTAGCCCAAATATTCAAAAGAATTGTGCATTTTGTGATACAAGCACCAAATTTGGCACAAATGTACATTAATATGTTGCGAACATTTTCAGATATAGGGCCACTTGAAATTCTCTCTTTATGTCCACCATATTGGATTTCAAAATGGCCGCCACTTGAAATCTACATTTGCTATTATCTCTGGACGTAATGCAGCTATTGACTTGATTCTGGTATCTAAATGTATGTTTTTGGGGGCAAGGAATCCAATGGTACCATTTTCAACTTAATATTATCTATCACAGTCTGTTATATAATTTTATTTGGAAATTATCTCGGCAAATATTGGATTCAACACAATACTTTGAAAAGAATGTCTTAGTTCTGTAAATATAAATAAAAAAAACTATACTAAATCACGAGTAACAACTCAGACAAGCTCAGAAATACTGGCAGTCTAAAATATAAATTCACATCAAGTGACTGCAGCAGCACTGTACATCCTGCAACACCGTGCCTACAACCACTACTGTCTGGGAGAAACCAGGGATGCAGACCTTCCAGAGTTTGAAGACTGGTGTTGCCAGAGAGGAGAAGACATGCCCCAGTTTCACGACTGGGCAACCGTGCTGGAACTAGAACTGTTGGTTCTAGTGTATGTGCGTTCTCTCAAGCAGGGATCGTTATTGATGTACCTCGATGCTCTGACAGAGCTGGTCCCCTGGTTCCATGCACTGGATCACACCCACTATGCTAGGTGGATACCAGTGCACCTGAAGGACATGGCCGAACTCACCATCAAACACCCAGATGTAGCCAGGAAATTCAGGGAAAGCCACTTCACCGTTCAGAAAACACAGAGGGTGTTCTCTTCAATCCCGATTGACCAGGCACATGAGCAGAATAATGCCTGCATCAAAGGAGACGATGGAGCAGTTGGGCTCACTGACAACCCTAGTGCCCTACGTCGCTAGATGGTTGCGGGACCAGAAGTTGCCAGGGTGATCGAAGAATTCCAGGATGGGAATCAACACTGGAGACGGCAAACAGCAGACACACGTCATCATGATCAGACGCCAAGTGTACAGGCCTCATTTGTGAAAGATGTTCGCTCTCTCGTCGGTGTCATAGAGGAGATGGCCAACCCATTCGAGGAGGAGAGTCAGGATGTAGTCAAACTGGACACAAAGTAGATCGCAGATCCTGCTGCTGTGGAGACTGTGATGAATGCCAAGAGGATTGGCCAAGAGCAGTTCGAGGCTTTCACCAGAGAGTGTCTGTTGGACAGAACAAAGGCAGTGGACGCACCCATTCCTCGTAACAAGCTGAAGGTGTTCAGCACTTCCACTCCAAGAAGCCAGAGCATAGGTCAGCAACAGCTTGCCTCCATCAAGAATGACTGTGAACTCTTCGCACGCCTGTACATTGGCTGCCAGACGAGGGATGGAAACCTCGAGGAGTTCTTTTGTCACGAGAATCAGGCATGTCCTCCTGCATTGTCTGATGGTGGAAGCCTCTGCACTGGTAACAAGAGTGATCTCCTCACATGCTTGGAAGAAGTCTCCGACGCAAAGACAGAGACTCCTGTCATGACCTGTATTGTGCTTGATGGAGCAGCCATCGTCCAGATGCTGAAGCTGGCTGCATCAAAGACCTTTGAAGAGTATGCACAACAGATCTTCATCCCATATATGTCCACGAAGCTGCAAACAGTGTCACGCCTGGATCTGGTCTGGGATTCTTACCTTGCTGATTCACTGAAAGGTAGTACACGTGCAAAGTGGGGACAAGGTGTGCGGAGACGTGTGGTGGCTGCCGCAGCCATACCAGGAAACTGGCAGAACTTCCTACGAGTGGACAGCAACAAGACCGAGCTGTTCAGGTTCCTCTCAGCAGCTCTCATGGAATGGTTTGACCAGGACAAGCAACTCGTCATTACTGATGGAGAGGCAGTGCTCAGCAAGCCACTACTGCCAGATCTGACCTCACTCGCCCCATGTAACCATGAAGAAGCTGACAGTCGGATGTTGCTGCATGCATCTCACGCAGTCCAGCATGGACACCATGCAATACTCATCCGGACTGTAGACACCGATGTTGTGGTGCTGGCAGTGTACCTGGCACAGGAGTTGCAATCAGAAGACAAACTGTGGCTGGCATTCGGAACAGGCCAGAGTTTCCGATACCTAGCAGCACACGAAATAGCAGCTGGATTGGGACGAGAGAAGGCTCGTGCGCTGCCAATGTTCCATGCTCTAACTGGATGCGACACTGTGTCTAGTTTTCATAGACATGGCAAGAAGACTGCGTGGGCAGTCTGGACGGTACTGCCAGAACTCATTGAGGCACTGCTGCTGCTGTCCTCTGCACCTCGTGACATACCAGACGATGCAATGCGCATCATCGAGAGGTTCGTGATCCTGTTGTATGATCGAACCAGCAAATGCACAGACATTGACAAGGCCAGGAGGAAACTCTTCGTAAGGAAGAACAATGTGCAGCTCATCCCTCCAACGAAGGCAGCTCTGGAGGAACATGTCAAGAGGGCAGTGTATCAAGGTGGACATGTGTGGGGTCAGATACTGCTGCCAGCACCAGAGCTCCCTCCACCAACCAACTGGGGTTGGTCAAGGACTGGAGAAGGACAGAACACACCTTACTGGACCAGGCTTAATGAGGCAGCTCACAGCTGCATTGAGCTGGTTTCTTGCAAGTGCAAAAAAGGGTGTGTGAGGTGCTGCAAGTGCAAAAAGGCTGCCCTTCAGTGCACAGCCCTCTGTGTATGTGAAGGGGACTGCACATGACGATGAGTCAACAACATACATGTACTTGTGGCATTGCTGAACTTGTTAACATGACTGTTTATGTACACGTATCTTCAGTACCGGTATATACCTAGCCTCAGATACCAGTACACCTAGCCTGAAATACTAGACCATGTCGCATGTCAGTATTATACCTAAGACATTTACAGAACTAAGACATTCTTTTCAAAGTATTGTGTTGAATCCAATATTTGCCGAGATAATTTCCAAATAAAATTATATAATAGACTGTGATAGATAATATTAAGTTGAAAATAGTACCATTTGATTCCTTGCCCCCAAAAACATACATTTAGATACCAGAATCAAGTCAATAGCTGCATTACGTCCAGAGATAATAGCAAATGTTGATTTCAAGTGGCGGCCATTTTGAAATCCAATATGGCGGACATAAAGAGAGAATTTCAAGTGGCCCAATATCTGAAAATGTTCGCAACATATTAATGTACATTTGTGCCAAATTTGGTGCTTGTATCACAAAATGCACAACAGGTTTGCTCTGCTGCTACACTAGAGGGTATTGCATTTGGGCTTGTTTGTTTGTCTTTGTTTGTTTGCGTCTGTCTGTTTTTCCGCACAGAACTTTCGTGTTTTTCTCCGTAACTGCTTGTCGGATTTAGACGAAGTTTTCACCATTGGTCCGACTACTCATGTAGAATGTTTTAATGATAATTGTGACATCATTGGTCACGTGGTGTGGCAGCCATGTTGGAAAAAAGGAAAAACTTTGGACCTCTGTATCTCTGAAACTGCACCGAGAAAAATTTTGAAACTTGGCACAGTGCAAGTACTCCTTTTGGGGAATGAGTGGTTTTTTTTTTGACGTCATAGGTGCTTGTGTAGAACACCACATCTGATCAGTATGAAAAATTTTGAGGATCATCTCGGGATAAAACGGTCCACAGAAATTTTTTTTGACATCATCGGTTACATGATTCCGTCCCCATATTGTTTTTTTGTTTATTTGTTTGTTTTTAAACCTTCAAAAATCTTCTCTGAAATGGCTGAAAAGATCGAGGTGAAACTTTACACATCTGACCCCCTATCCATGAGGAACAAGTTACACATATGATGTCATCAGTCACATGGTTTGGCAGCCATATTGGATTTACCTGAAAACTTATAAAAATACACCATTCAAAACAAGTTCTGGTGAGGGTTTGCAATCTCTGATTGCTCTTTTTCTTGTTTATAATGTATAAATAAGCATAAATAATTTATTTTTATTTTTATCTAAAACCTCCATTATTTAATAACATAAATATATATATGTTTCATCAACAATATTAATTAAAGAATTTACTTCACGAAAATAATTCATTCATTTTTATTATTATATCAAATGCAATGCATTAGGAACTTGTTTACATGAAAACCAACCAAACTCTAAAAGGTGACGAGGGAGTCTAAAGACATTCTCCCAAGACCTGATCAAACAATCAGCCAAATGTCCTATGTTTAACGTGATGGAAAAAACTCTCAACACATTCCACAAAATCATCCTTTACTGAAATTCGTGCAAATCTAAGTATCTGAGATGAAAATACGTTGTAAACCATTTTAATTGGTACATTTTTACCTGGAAAGGTGCGCAGGGCTACAGGGAAACTGAAATCATCAACTTTGATATGCACTTGTACTAAAGCCATTCTGTCCAACTTTAACCAACACTTCAACCGTAATGACGTCACGGTTGATCCGAACGCCCATTGGTCGGCTCATCATCTTCACCTCGAGCTCCCATTGGCTGTAGCAGAGTTCGTCGATGATTGACGTTTGCAACCACATCCTTGAGAGAGGGGGGGGGGAGGGTTTCACCTAAGGTCCATTCACCATTTGTTACCATACTTCCCTTGATCTTTCCATGCTGAAAGAGACACAGAGATCGTACAAATTCCTTTTGAGGACATAGTATTGGATCGGTGCTCCATATACATCCATATATGGAGCAACTGTACAATCATTACCACTCCTGTTGGCAATCAGGCTATCTGGATAAATCTTGTGAAACTGCCTATCCAAAAAAAAAAAGTTAATCACAGAAATATCATCTATATACCGACATGTATGAGATAATATTTTCGCTAATCCTAATTTTTCTCCATCAGTTTCTGCATGAATGAACATTCAGAGAAAATATGAAAAATGTCTGCTATAAGGGGGCTGCAATTCCATCCATCCATCCATTGGGACCAGACTCTATGCAGAGCGTTGGTGCTGCCTAAGCAGTCTCCTGGGCTATTGGGCATAATCCTGTACAGTCGCCACTCCGACACAGGATACCAGCAAGATGGCACTCATTTTGCTGACCTCAGAAGGATGACAGGCTGAGTCGACCCCACCTGGATTTAAACTCAGGATCCTGAGATCCCAAGCCCACCACCCTTTCCATTAAGCCAACACCAGGCATGGGCTGCAATTCCCACCCATTATGACAAGGAACATATGTGCTATTTCCTATACTAGTGAAAGTAACCGTTTCAATGCCTAACTCTTTTAATAAAACCTCTACATATATCGTTTTATAAAGCACAACAAAATTATTGGCAGCCTTATCCGCTGGAACTGTTATGTAGCTATCATGGAGATCCCGAATGTCTTTACGAACACTCGGCTTCATCTGCGAAAGGGAAACGTCGTTTGGTTTCACCAATGTAAAGCAGGTTGCAATTAACGATCACATGATGATTGTAGAAGTACAGTCACAGTGATGTTTGACATGCCTTATGCCTCTTGGACCTCTAACCGTGTCATGTGATACAACATGGTGACAAGTTTTACATCTGGGGCGATTACAAGGTGTTGTCCCAGATCATTCTACTCCAACATCGTTGATAGGAAAACGGGAATGAATTAAATTATTCCTCAGACTTGTCTTTCTTGTATGCCACCAGAATAGGATTGTCACCAAAAATCTTGTGAGTAATTTCATCAGTAAAGAGAAGATTAAAGTTCTCATTGATCTGGCAATACAGCTTATTGTCACATTCTCATAGTCAATGGAATACGACGACAGAAATTATTTTGCTTTTCGATCATTGCCTCTTGGTGAGAAACCTGTGTGACCTTACATCTATCTGCGTGAATAATGGTGATGTGATAACCTCTGTTTTTGAAAAAAATCACTCATTTCTGGAGCCCGTATGTGAAAGGTGTCATTATGCTGAAAATATGGCGTAAGCGAAGAAACCTGGAATATGGTATAGAATTTTTACACGATGGGGATAAGATGACTCGTACACTAAATAAGAAAGAGAGTCAGTTGGTTTATAGAAAACATCCATGCCAAATCCCTCTGCTGCAAAAGAGATGCTGATGTCCAAAAAGTCACACAGCTATCTGAAATGACAAATATGTAGTGCAGGGATGGATGATAATTATTAACATAATTTACGAAATCTTCCATCTCTCCCCGAGAAGAAGTCATCACTCCAATAAAGTCGTCGATGTAGTGTTTCAGAAGGATTGGTTTGGGACCATTATAACTCTTGATCATCTTTTTTTTTCAATATAACCGATGAAGAAACATGCATAAGAGGATCTCATTTTGGTCCCTATGGCTACCCCTTTTTGTTTATAAAAATGATCCCAAAACCTAAAAGAGGATAGGTTGAGGACTAATTCAGCAAATCTTAATAATGTAGTTAAGTGGCGGTAGGTCTAGTGTTACAGGGGTTGTGCTCCAAAAATATTGCAGAGCCTCCAATCCCACATTCGTGGGAATATTAGTATATTAAGAAGAGATGTCCATGGTAAAAAGGAAATGACTGTTTCTTCCTTGCTGAAAGCGAAAAGTATTGAAAAGACATCACCTGGGAGGTATCTTTCACATATGTGGGTAAGGAAGTGACCAGTTGTGCCAAAATTCCATCGCCATTCATAAACGGACGCCTGACCTCACACTCTCACCATCTCACCCTGACGCTACAACCCTCACCACGTCTCCTAAAAATCCCCACAGTAACCTGCGCTCGACCTCCCCGCCACAATCACCACACACACTTCAGTCTCTTCACCAGAACCGCCTCAACTGCTTCCAATGCTCCAATGTCTTCAGCATAAATGCCACCGCTTTCCCCACCTCACTACAGCCGCCGCAACCACCGTTACCTCCCTGGACACTCACCACCGTCCTTTGAGATGCTGGGGAACAGAGGTGCCTTTGAATCAGAACACTTTGGCATGTAACTCAAAGTGCAACAAGAAAAAGAGCAATCAGAGATTGCAGACCCTCGCCAGGACTGATTTTGTGTGGTGTATTTTGTGTGGCGTTCGTGTACTGGTGTGTTACGTAATTCATGAGAGACATAATTAGAACTGCCACTTTGTAACTGCTGGTAGTGATGACCAGGTACCAAGACATCCCACTTTGATGCATCCTCGCTTTGATCGGACACCTGTCCCTGACCCTGACCCATGACGTTTTAAAAATTATTATTCATTATTCAATTGAATTTAGAATTGGCTTAAAATAAATTCAATTCAAATCAAATGGAAGACCAAATAGGTACAGTCCTGTATTGGAATAATCAGAAGGAACCAAAACAAGCAAAAAGCAAAGATTAAGTCATCAGGAGGACCCTGGATAGGATTCACATTTCAGCTGCTACTCCTCTACCCTTAAACCCATCCAGGTACAGTAAAATGAGCCTTATTCAAAAAAATAAAATAAAAAATAAAAAAATGAAAAATCTCTGATCAAATAATTTAATAATTCTGGCTGCTAGATCATGCATCCGATCAAGTTGAAATTTAAACCACGTATTACACATCACCACTAGATCATAAATGTGAAGTTCCATGTTGATTGATTGAGCGGTTCCAGAGAAAACATTATTTAATATTTTTCTTCAATCCAATGTGGCTGCCAAACCATGTGACCTATCAATTATTCCTTAAACTTATACGCCCATGGCAAGTGGAACATTTGTGTGAAGTTTATCCTCAATTTGTCCAGCCGTTCTGGAGAAGAAGATTTTAATAGGTTTTTGGGTAAGTCCAATATGGCTGCCAAACCATGTGACCTATGATGTCATATCTGTGAACCTTTCTTTCCTCATAGAAAGATGGTCATACCTGTAAAGTTTCGCCTCGATATGTTCAGCCACTTCAGAAGATTTTTGAATGTTTATTTTTTTAATTTTTAATATGGCTGCCGAATTACATGACGGATGACGTCATCAATTTCTCTTCCTTGGACCATTTTATCCCTAGATGCCCCTCAAACATTTTCATACTGATCAGATGTCTCGTTCTGCATATGCAATTATGACCATAACGAAGGCGAAGCCATATAACACGTCATAAAATCATATGACTGACATCATCTTTTTTTTTTTAATCACACTTCTTCCCAATGAGGAGTACTTGCCATGTGCCAAGTTTCAATTTTTTCCTTGGTGCAGTTTCAGAGATAGAGGTCCAAAGTTTTTTTCAACATGGCTGCCACACCATGTGACACATGACATCATAATTATCATTAGAACATTCTACATGAGTAGTCGCACCGATGGTGCAAATTTCTTCTCAATCCGACAAGTGGTTGCGGAGAAAAACACAAGTTCTGTGCGGACAAACAAACAGACAAGCCGGTAGGCGGACATGGGTAGTCGACTATCCAATAGAACCTGACGCAATGGGCCCGTTCGATGGGGAATGACCTGAGGATTAGGCACAAGAAAATTCATGATTCGAGCTTCAAGGGTTAATGCTGCAGATTGTTTTTTCGTTAAAATACCCCCACATTTAGAGGTTTTTTTTGAACCGGATGTAGTGGCGTGCGCCTGTAATCCGGCTACTCGGAGGCTTGGGTTGGAGGATCGCTCGAGGACGGGTGCTCTGCGCTGGGCCAAGCTATGAGAGGGTGTAGGGCAGCCCGGAATCATGGCGAAACCCAATCCTTATCCCTGTGTCGTAAGAGGCGACCAGGGTTGCGTCAGGAAGGGCATCCGGCAGAAAACCTGTGCCAAATCAGTATGCAGATCATAACGGATGATCCGCTGTGGCAACCCCTAACGGGAGCAGTAGAAAGAACAACAACATTTAGAGGTTTTTCGGCCGTTGCTAGGCAACGGAGGGGTCTACAGCAACGGTTCTTTCTCACACATAACTTGGACATACCATGAACCTACCATACCAGTTTCATGTATATCTGACTCATAGTCTGAGATATAACGAACTTCGTTTTTTTATTGTTTTTGACCAGGGTTCATTCAAAGTCTATCTTCTCCGACAGTTTTCATAGGATCCGGCTGGAAATTTTTGACAATATGGCTGAATGTACTGCCCACAGTCGCTCGGGGCCCGATTTTTGATTTTCGAAAAATAATTTTTTTATGATTTTTCAAAAATTTCAAAGTCCCGTTGCCATAGCAATGGTTCTCATTTGCACACAACTCGGTCATGATATGAACCTACCAACCAAGTTTCATCGAAATCGCCATTGTATTAACGGAGCACTGGATCGAACAGAGGGACAGACAGACAGACAGACAAACAGACAAACATATCGACGGAAAAAGTGATAATAAGGGTAGAACAAATTTCAAAAAAAAAAATTTTTGAAAATTATTTTTTTCCGACTACATCGACTACCCAACAAACGGACCCAAACACAATACCCTCTCCTTCAGCGAGGCTAAATGTGTGCTGGAAATTCATTCGACAAAGTCTGGGTATAGGTCTGACAATGTCTGGCCCTGGCGTTCTGTTAAATAACAACGCTCTTACGGAGCCCAGCGCACATTCCTGGCCGGAGAGCGCTTCCGAAAACTCGCGCCCAATGTAAATCTCGGAGCTCTTTTGCATGGTCAAGCTGGGGGAGCAAATTAAGCCATTTTCGGCTCCGGAGTCTGGTGGGGTGGACCTTCTCATGTTAGCATCTATGCTCCAATGGGAATGCTCATAAATGCATACAGGGCCTTTTGATCTGTTTTCTGGCTCCTCCTTTGCCCGGGCTCCACAAAGATAGTCGCAGAAAGCCGAGAGAAAGCTGTTCTTATTACTCACTCACCAAGCCTGAGCCGAGAGAATAGCGGAAGTCATCAAGGGTGATCGAGTTGTGATCAAGGAGGGCAGAGCAAGCAGTCATCGGCGTTACCGAGATATTGTCGGTTTATCCCTGGGTCATCGGCGCTCGGCTGTGTTCCACATTTAAAGACTCTCTTAACCATTTAAAGACTCTTACTACAGGATATGCTTACTACAGGATACGACAGAAAGACTTACTGCAGGATCTTATTATTACAGGATATGCTACTTTAAACTATCCTCTTTCACATCTATCTCTCCCATCTATCTCATTTACTGTAGACACAGAAACTCAAAGAGCAACAATAACCGATATGCACCTCCTTCACAATTCCTCTACTGCATCACACCTGCACCACATTTGCCTCTCAGTTGTACCTCCCATTTATGCACCATAGACACCTCCAGTTTTCCTCCCTCCTCCCCCCTCCTAAGCGATTGGATTGTGTTGGTCCGTCAACCGTGCCAGGTGTCAAGAGGTCGCTTACACCTCAACTGCTTCTCCTCTTTCTGAGGTGTCTAGTTGAGATGAGGTGAGGTGAACACTCGAGCTCAGGTGTCTGATGGTGCCTGTATTGTTTGCATAAGTAATGATTGCAGAAGTCTAGATCTGGTTAGCTCTGCACTGTCTTTTGTAAATTCTATCTGTATTTTCTCTTGCCGCATACACGAATCCTTGCTTTCCCCTGCTGTACATATTGTAATAAAGCCATTTATTGTGCCACATGACCTTTCTTCGCCCTCACTTGTGATAAATTGATTAAGTTATAAATGAACCCAGTCAGTTTTGTCTTTTCCTTCATTGGTCCAGCATGGACCGCATATTAGTTTAGCCGGGAAGTTTTGCCCCACAGAATTTTCTCTTGTTAGTCAGTGCACACTCATTGTATTCCTCGGCATTAATCTGGGTGTGCTCTGAGGGCACGAGACCCTAATTGGTTTAGCTGTCCACAGGTAAGGTATCACGCAGGATAGTGTAACCCTGCCAGGATATGCAGTGCCAACTGGTGTTCACGGTTGCGTAGAACGGCCTCGAGAATGGGCGTTTTGGATGGACCTGTGCGCTTCCCCTCGTAGTGAGCCTCGAACCCTGAATCCGTAACAATATCATCACTTTAAACTTACCCTGTATAATCACAAGCCCCAGATATGTCCTCATTGGTGTTCAGAAGCACCTAATCCAAAAAAAACATTCCATTCACTGGGAGTGATCCGTCTGTTTGTGTAGCACACGCCCGTCTACTCAGGCCTTGTACCGACCCACATGGTCAGGAGTTTGCAGTATGAGCAGGTTCCCGTTCGGTGTACTGACAAAGTTCTCCAAGACTTTCATTGTGCAGAGGCACAGCCATTTCTCCTCTCCAGTACTTTTCCAAGTGTTTTTGGCTTATTTCAGAAGCTTTGTGAGCCATTTGGGTAACGATCCTTATCTTGCTCACATAATATACTTTATGGTGCCCTGGAGATTGATATTTCCTGAGGTTTCTGCACATGTGTGCTGAGCATTCTGGGGTGGATTACATCATTTTGAAAGTTCCTTATTGGAAGCTCACAAACATGTAAGTGATGTCTCGTGTTTGAAAGAAATTATGAGGAGATACACAAAATTGTGTTGTGTTAGACAGTGCATTTGTCAAATATAGATATAAAGTGAAAAATTATATAATTATCAGATCTAGAAATTCTGAGTTTAGAAAATTTACACTTTACAAGAGTTTTGTTTCACTTGAACTCGACAGCCATACATTTTTCCTGTGCTTCATGTGCAAAGCATTTCAAAATTAACCAACCACCATATGCGTTCTCTTATTGATTTCCAAGAATAAGGAATTGTAATTGCTTGTGTGTCTGTATTCACCCTTTCATATGTTACTTGTACTACCTTGTTATCCAGTGTTTGATGCCGGTGAGGAAAACAAGTTTGTGTACACAGAGATACACCAGGAATACAAAAAGAGAGTGAGTCATTGAGTCTATTTGACAAACTTATTTTGTTTCCTAAAATAATTATGCTTATTGGAAGAAACTTTGGGAAAACTTTTACTTCCTGCTGGAATATCCTTTTTTTTTTGAAAGCAACTTATTTTTCTTCTCATATGTGGCACATGGCTGGGAGCATCATTGCCAGGGAGTATGGCTGTGTCGTTAATATAGCTTCCCCCGTATGTTAAGGCAGGAACTTAAAAATTTGTTCAGGGTGCCGGGAATGTCTCCAACTCTTCTTCGAAAGACAGTCTTCAAGCTGCTTGGATTAACAGGTTAAAATACAATAATGCTTATGTGCATTGTATTTTATTGGACTAGAAACATCTGCTCCCTTCAGGAGCATT
The DNA here is from genome assembly GCF_056783735.1 of Eptatretus burgeri. NCBI lineage: Eukaryota > Metazoa > Chordata > Myxini > Myxiniformes > Myxinidae > Eptatretus > Eptatretus burgeri. Next base: position 107,897,182 of record NC_140969.1, read on the forward strand.
GGCAAGTTGTCTCCCCTCACCCCTCGCAGGGTTTTTTATGATGGGTACTACAAACGCGAAGCAAAATTTGGTGGAGATCGGGTGAAAATCGTAAGTACCCCTCCACCCTTATGGGAGGGGCTGGTGGGGGGGTGGGTTATCCATGACCTGACCCTGGGTACTACCAGCATGTACTGCATGCAAAATTTGGTCGAGATCAATCCAACTCTGTTTTTTTTATTATTTTCAGAACTACATCCATACATACAGAGAATTGCCTTCTTTTAAAAAAAAAATATATATATATATATATATATATATATATATTGTTGAGGGCTGGCGGGGTCGGGTAAGAAGACAACGAGGTGGGGGAAGCAACGTCGATTCCCACCAGACTCCTCGGAATTGTAGGCCGTCGCTCACGGATAATTCCGTGACGCGGCGGGTCGCTTAACCGACCGTGGACGCCAATAACTCAACCACGTGACCTAGGGTCCTCCCGCCTATGGAATCGGGTTACCTAATTAACCACGCCATTCAACCACTGGGGAACCACACCCTCGGTAGGCCTTGTCCGAACCGGATCACTCTACCGGATCGGATCACCTTTCCGGATCAGATGCAGCCGAGCGGCACTGCCAAGGACGTACCGGCTAAAGTAGGAATGGATTACTGGGAATAAAGACCCGGCTAAACCTGGTCCATGCTGGAGCAATGAGGGAAAAGACAAAGGCGAGCTGGGAACATTTCACCAACAATTATTTATTTACAATAAGTGAGGAAAAGCATGTGGCACAACAAAGGTTTATTGGGTATGCAACGCAGGGAAAGAGGAGAGAGGTGTGGGGTGTGACAATTATACAAGCAACTAACCAAAGCAGACACAGTGCAGACTTGACGCGAGATTATTCACAGTAACAACAATAAAAGATCTTCTACAGGCTTACTTAACAGACAGGTGCCAGCACACTCAGACACACACACAGAAAAAGAAACCCCAGATGGACTTTTGCAGTCAGGGAGGGAGGGAGGGAGTTGAGGTTACAGTTCTCGGTACCTGGGTGTTCCAGACGAGGGATGCTCCGTGGTGCGGCACCCGACAATAGCCACGTTGTTTCGGCCACAGCTGCACGTGTGGAGATCGTGTTCCGAACAGGAGGAGTCCAGAGGGCGAGGGTGGAGCAATAGGTGGAACCAGGCAGGATGCGATTCGTCGAGATCGTGTGGGCAGGGACGAGATGCAGGAACACTAACTTCTACAATTCTCAACACACTTCACTCCTCCTTCAATTCCTCAATTCCCTCAATTCCTCAATTCCTCCTTTTCCTCCTTTTCCTCATTCCTTCCATTCCATTACACGGAGGATTTCTCCGTGCTTTATAGAGCCTGAGGTACGGGGAGACCCATGCCGAATCCGATGTCATCGTCCGAGTCGGGCATTCCGACTGGCTCTGACCCCTCACGTGGTCCGCCTTCCCGGGCCAGGCTTCGGCCAGATGCCGGTACACTCCGCCCACCTGGGTGCTAAGCGTACGCGACTCACTGCCCATGTCTGGTTTCTTGCCCTGAAAACGAGACTCCGGGTAGATGGTGGTACGCTGTGGTAAGCGAGACGAGGGGAGCAAGCGAGCCAGAAGGCACCGTGGATCGTCACGCTGTGGTAATTGAGTCGAGGGGATCAAGCGAGGCAGAAGGCACCGTGGGAAAGAAAAGGTAGGAATAAAATACAAAAAAACAGCCGTTTTTACAGCCATTTTTCCCTGCTGTGCAGGGGTTAGCTTTTCTTGAGGCAATGTTTTCTGGCCAGCTGCCCTTCCTGACGCCAACCCTGGTCGCCTCTTACGACACACAGGGATATGGTACACCTATTCTAACTGGGGCATACACCGGGACCAGTACACTGGTACTCATTTTGCCGACCTCGGAAGGATGACAGGCTGAGTCAACCCCCTGGTGTTAATTCAGCAGCCAACAGGGCTTGAACCCAGGACCTTAGGATCCCAAGCCAGCCACCCTAACCACGAAGCCAACACCAGCCTCTGGTGGGAATAAAATAAAAGGGAAAAATTATTTAATAACCTAACTATAGCCCATCGCAGCACACTCCCTGCTGTCCTGCTAGACAAAAGGTAGGGATCTAACCACACGTACACTAATCGGATAATTATCTTGGGACACCTATCTGTTGGATGCATGCGGTTCCGAGAACCGCAACAATGTAATAGGATAACACTCAATCAAAAAATAAAATCCATGTGTGATTCTCTTTTTTTTCTTTTGCACAAAACTGCAGTAACTGGTCCTTTCCTCATTATGGTCAGAGAATATCCTCACCTAAACAACTTTACCATTGTTTCGGCATCTGATCTTTAATGTATGAGGCTGTTCTAATTACTTCCGCCACCGAAGGTGGATGGAAGGTATGTTTCACCCCTATCTGTTTGTTCCTTGCCAAATCAAAGGTTTTTTCAAGTATATTGGTTGGTCACGTGTGCTATTATGTCTGTGTGTTTGCCTGTATGTCAATTTTCTGCAGGTCACAGTTTTAGTCCAATCTTCACAAAACTTCACCACTTGGTGGAGTGGGTCATAAGCAAGAAGCCTATTGATTGAGGTCAAAAGGTCAAAATAGGCCAAAGGTCAACAACTTATTAACGCCGGAGGTGATGTCATCATAAGTAACCATGCAGCATTCTTCAGCACTCTTGTACCTACAAGCTAATCCTACCAAATCCATTGGTAAAATGTCACTCACATGTTGGTGTGATGGAGTATGCAAATATATCAATCGATACTTGCAACAAGTAAAGGTATTTTTTTTGCGAAACTCAACTTCATCTAAGGTCCAAATATGCTTTCTTCACCAGACACAACGTTCTGCTAGGCCGCACAACAACAACAATAATGGCACGCCCAAGCCGTTATGCACGCCTTTGCTGGAGACGCTTTAAGCTCGTTAAATGAACAATTAAAGACTTTCTCGCAACATCTCAAAAGCTTGGAAATGCTTAATTCAATACGAAAGCTATACAGATGGAAGTGAAGTCTGTGAATGACATGCGTGTTGACTTTCAAGCTGCTGCAGCTGATTCATCCAAATGAATCGCAACGCTGGCGACCTACACCATCCTCAAATTGGAAAAGGAACAAGCTGAGAGCAAGAAGAAAATCAAGGACATGATGCTAGTTGTACTGAGGAGATCCTCGGTCAGATACAAAACCTCCTTTTCTATGGGATCAAGCAGGAAAGAGGAGAGAAAATGAGGGAGGAGATCAGGAAGGCAGTCATCCTGCTTGATATCCCCAAGGAGAAAGCGAACGAGATGTTTTTTTTTGTCAACATGCATCGACTACCAAACAATCCCCTGCCTGATGGAGATGTAGCACTTTTTTTTTTGCAGCGAAAACATTTTTGGATGCAGCACAGACACCCCGTGGCCCAGACCCAATCGCAAGATTTGTTACCACATTTGACCGTCATCTAGTGATGGAAGCTTTCATCAAGAAATCACGTAGTCAGTCATGTCCCCAGTTCAATGTCCTGACCAACCTGCCCCATCCCTGAAACTACACCGATTCCAGCTCGAGGGTATTGCCTTCAATCTGCGAAAGGGAAATCGACCAAGATTAAACTCATCGTGACCACCCTTCGCCTTGAGTTCCGGGACAAAGAAAATGCCAATACCCCTTGGAATACCTACGGGGATTAGAAACTATGCTTGCTCGTAAGAAGAAATAATCTCCTATGCGAATACTTTTTAGCGCCCATTGGACTTAGTCCAAAACGGGGGTTTTATGGATTTGGTCTTGATTCTCGTGTGCATGCGGCATGTGTGCATCCGCAACCATATCTGACATGTATGAGTAGGGCAGGTATGACCTGTATGACCTTTTGTCAGGTCAGGTTCGATCTGTGACCTGCTACAGGTACCATGTAAACCTGTACTAACCTGTTCCATGGTCGGGTTGTCGGCGACTAAACCGTCTCCCCCACCAGGTTTTCTGGTGAGGAGGGTGTTTGGATATGGACACCCAGCAGGATTAAAAACAAAACCTGTCAAAGGGCGGAGGAGCTCCTTGTGAGCCAACGGCCATCCATATCTAGTGCCCAACTGTGTCTGCGGACGTCCTCCTGCAGTTGGGTCACTTCTTATTAGGAGGTTGGTGGCAGGATTTGCACTCCGGCCACCGTAAAACCCTTCATTCCGCAAAACGCAAAAACGCAAAAAAATCTGAAAACCCACTCCGTGGGAGTACCTCCTGTGCAGCTTCCCTTCGCAGGGCAGCTCACCGGATGGCGGGATTGGGGCAAAGCCTTCGGGACCCCCAATCTTTGATAGGAGGGAAACCACGGGGTAACATCCCTGGGTCAGATTGCGGGAGAGTGTGTCGGAGTGGTGCTGAGGTGTCGTCCACCAGACGGCGGTCTCCTTGGGTTAACCTGAGGCGGTCCCTTCGGGTGGGTGCCTGGAATGTCCTATCCCTAAGAGAGGATGATCACCTGTCTCTGTTATCATCTGAGCTCAAGCGTTTGGACATCGGGATTGCAGCTCTCTCTGAGGTTCGGAGACCGGATTGCGGCGAGATAATGGTGGGTGGTTACACCTACTATTGGTCTGGTCGCTCTGATGGTTACCATACCCAAGGAGTTGCTGTAGCTGTGTCCAATAAGCTGACCCCAATGATAATTGAGGTAACACCGGTCAACGAGCGTATTATGAGATTAAGGATTCGTCACTCCTTAGGTGTCATTTCCCTGGTCTCTGTTTATGCTCCGACTGAGGCGAGTGATCTCACCGTGAAGGATGCATTCTACGCCACACTCAAGTCTGTGGTTGATCAGTGCCCCAGACGAGATACACTTCTAGTCTTGGGGGATTTCAATGCATCGATTGGAACTGATAGGGATGGTTATGAGGTGTGTGTTGGTCCCCATGGGTCAGGAACTATGAACCAGAATGGCACTAAGTTCCTTGACTTTGCAAGAAGTCATGGACTTAGGGTGGCTGGTTCATGGTTTCAGCGCCCACAAGCTCATCGCTGGACTTGGTATTCCAACGCTGGTGGTGTGGCAAAGGAGATTGACCATGTCCTCATTGACGGTCGTTGGAGGATGATCCAGAACTGCAGGGTCTACCGGAGTGCTCAGTTCCTCAATACTGACCACAGGCTTGTTGTAGCAACTCTAAAGCTGCACCTTAAATCCTGGAGAATGGTACCATCCCAGCCGAGGCTGGATGTTGCCAAGCTCAGGGATGAGAGAGTAGCTGAGGAGTTTGCGAACAGGCTGAGTGGACACTTGGGGGTCTGGGTACTTTGGGGGTCCTGAAGAGTTGTGGAGCGCCTTCAAGACCACCGTCCTTGATGTTGCCGGTGGATGCCTTGGAGCTCACCGCAGGGCAAAGAAGAATTTTGTCTCTCAAGGGACACTGGATACCATTGACCAGAGTCGCAGGGCCAGGCTGAATGGCAGAGCTGAGCTGTTCAGGGAGCTGAGGCGTAAAACTGTACGTGCACTGAGGGTGGACAAGGAGGCCTATGTGCGAGGAATCTGTGAGGGGGTAGAGCATCACCTGTGGACAGGTGATTCTCGTCCCGCTTACAGGGGAATTCGCGCATTACGTTCATCCAAGCCCATCCCTCGGAGCACTACAGTTCGAGCAGAGAGTGGTAGGCTCTTGACGGAGGAGTCTGAAGTGAAGGCCCGCTGGGCAGGTTACTTTGAGCGGTTGTACCAGGCTGATCCCCCAACTGTCGAGTTGGACGTCAAGGGTGTTACAATCCCTGTTGCTGACCCTCGAATCAACTGTGGTCCACCTACGCTTGTGGAAACACGGGCTGCGGTGAACCAGTTGAAACGGGGCAAAGCTCCAGGGATCTGTGGCATCCATGCCAAACTTCTCAAGGCTGGTGGAAATGCTGCACTCGTGTCGTTGCATGCAGTTTTGTGCTCTGCCTGGAACACAGGCATCATCCCAACTGACTGGAAGAGGGGCCTTGTTGTCCCTCTCTGGAAAGGGAAGGGTGATCGCCAAGACTGCAACAACTACCGAGGGGTGACGCTGCTCTCAGTGCCGGGCAAGGTCTTTGCTCGGATAATTCTCGATAGGGTTCGCCACCATCTGCTTGAGCACCAGCGTCCAGAGCAGTCAGGCTTTACACCAAAGAGGTCAACGATTGACCGTATCCTTGCACTTCGTGTCCTCACCGAACGCAGACGAGAGTTTCGGCAGGGGCTGCTTGCAGCCTATGTTGATCTCTGTAAAGCGTTCGATTCAGTGAATCGGGATGTCCTCTGGAGGATTCTTGGTCTTCGTGGGGTGCCACCAAAACTGATCGATCTGATATCTGAACTCTACTCTGGTACTGAGAGTGCTGTGAAGTGTGGTGGTACCATCTCTGACTTATTTCCAGTTGTTACTGGAGTTCATCAGGGATGTGTACTTGCCCCCACACTTTTCAGCACTTGTATGGACTGGATTCTAGGGAGGATGTCGGAGAGATCAAGTTGCGGTGCGTCATTTGGGAATGTCAAGATCTCGGACCTTGACTTTGCAGATGATGCAGTCATCTTTGCGGAGACTTTAGACATCCTCTTGGGGGCCCTCGAGGTGCTGAATGAGGAGTCGGAGCCGTTGGGATTACGGGTTTCTTGGGTCAAAACTAAGATCCAGGCTTTCGGTGACATCTTGGATGCTGCTGTCCTGTCTGTGTCTGTTTGTGGTGAGGATGTTGAGGTCGTGGAGAGATTCACTTACCTTGGCAGTGATATTCATGTCTCTGCTGGCTGCGAGTCAGAGGTCAATAGACGTCTGGGTCGGGCCTGGGGAGTCATGGATTCACTGGATCATGGGGTGTGGCGCTGCCGGTACCTGTGCGGGAGGACGAAAGTCCGAGTCTTCAGGTCCTTGGTACTTCCAGTCTTGCTCTATGGATGCGAGACTTGGACTCTGACCAAGGATCTGAGACGGAGACTTAATTCCTTTGGTACCAGGTCTCTTCGGAGAATCCTTGGCTATCGCTGGTCGGATTTTGTGTTCAACGAGCGGTTGCTGAGAGAGACTCGGATGAGATTTGTTACCTGCATAGTCCGTGAGCGTCAGTTGCGGCTGTATGGACATGTGGCTCGTTTTCCTGACTCTGATCCTGCTCACCAGATTCTCTCAGCGAGGGAGTCTCATGAGTGGAGGAGGCCAGTGGGTCGACCACGTGCCTCATGGTTGCAACAGGTTGACCATCATCTCAAGGAGATGGGGATGGGCCTGGCATCTGCCTGGGGGATGGCCAGACGGAGGCCCCTGGAGTACCGGCGGAAAGTGGACGCAGCGACGTGCTGTTCTGGCACATGCTCCCATACCTGACCTATGAGTAGGGTAAGAATACTGATTCTGGCTCACTTTTCCCCATGTAAATGAATGGGGGATTTTCAGCGATTCCCTTTTTTTTCCCTAAAAATAAACCCCCTTTTTATCCCAAGGTATATTTATTTGTCTCCCCTTTTAACTTGGAGGTTGAACCTCATTGAATTGAACACCTGGGGGTTGAACAGCTCACTCATTGAACCTATAAAGATTTGTTCATTCTCAAATTCCTTCAATAGTTTAATTTTCTTTGCACAATAATCCCCATCTAAAATATTGACAAACAAAACATTTGAAGCTTTATATTTTTTAAGATACCCCTTTTGTGCCATTACGAAATGATAAACTTCTCTTAATGCTCTTGTTTGACCACCTCCTGAGCCACAGGTTATTTTTTTGTTAAGCCCCGCCCACTTTTCTTTAAGCCCCGCCCACTTTTGCTAAGCCCCGCCCACTTTCCACAAGGTATTCAATAAACCCCGCCCACTTTTCTTTAAGCCCCGTCCACTTTTGCTAAGCTCCACCCACTTTTTGTGAGGTATTTTTTCTAAGCCACGCCCACTTTTCTAAGCCCCGCCCACTTTGCTGAGCTCCGCCCACTTTTCATGAGGTATTTTTTCTAAGCCACGCCCACTTTTCCTAAGCCCTGCCCACTTTTGCTAAGCTCCACCCACTTTTCGTGAGGTTTTTTTTCTAAGCCACGCCCACTTTTTCTAAGCCCCGCCCACTTTGCTAAGCTCCGCCCACTTTTCATGAGGTATTTTTCTAAGCCACGCCCACTTTTCCTAAGCCCTGCCCACTTTTGCTAAGCTCCACCCACTTTCCGTGAGGTTTTTTTTCTAAGCCACGCCCACTTTTTCTAAGCCCCGCCCACTTTGCTAAGCTCCGCCCACTTTTCATAAGGTATTTTTTCTAAGCCACGCCCACTTTTCCTAAGCCCCGCCTACTTTTGCTAAGCCCCGCCCACTCTTACATCATTTCCAGTTCATCTCTGACTCACAAAGAAATCACTAGAAAATTACAGGATGTTATGGTTTTGAAAAATTTCCCAATGAAGGCTTGCCTAGGCTTGCCCAGGGAATTTCCAAAGGAAACCACACCCACCAGTCTTTCTCTATAAAAGCTTCAAGCCCAGGCTCCATTTTAAACATTTGTTTTTGCTGGCAATGGTGTGCTGTGTGCTTGCCTGGAACTCTCTGTCTTGTATGGAACTAAACCTTCAAGTTGATGAACTGGATTCAAACCTCTTATCTGTTGAGGTAAGATTTTTATTTTCCTATTTTCAAACTTTGATTGAAGCATACTCATTTAATAATGAAATAACTTAATTAATACATTATTATTTTCTCTCACAGGAATTGTATCTGAAATACAAAATGAAAATACTGCTTTTGCTACAACTTGGAGCGAAATTGTTGACTTGGTTGAAGACCTTGTGAGCGACCAAGACCTACAGAACGAGCAAGACCTTGAGTGGGATGACTTTGGTGTTCCTTGGAACTCTCTGTCTTGTATGGAACTAAACCTTCAAGTTGATGAACTGGATTCAAACCTCTTATCTGTTGAGGTAAGATTTTTATTTTCCTATTTTTAAACTTTGATTGAAGCATACTCATTTAATAATTAAATAACTTAATTAATACATTATTATTTTCTCTCACAGGAAATTGTGTCTGAAATACGAAATGAAAATACTGCTTTTGCTACAACTTGGGGCGAAATTGTTGGCTTGGTTGAAGACCTTATGAGCGACCAAGACCCACAGAACGAGTTCGTCCTTGATGACCCAACCAAAGAGTTATACCTTGGAGACCAGCAAAATCCTGAAAAAGAGTTTTACAGCAATAGTACTCATTGTGAGTTATCAAGACAATACCCACTGAACAAGTTATACGTTGATGAGCCAGAATACAAGTTTTACCTTGGAGACTCACAAATTTTGAAAAAATCAGTAAATGAGTTCTGCCTTGATGGTTTAAATAACTACCTTGGAGACTCAGGAAAAGGGTTCTGCCAAGATGGTTCTAAATATGGGAACTACCTTGGAGAATCACAAATTTTGAAAAAATCAGTAAATGAGTTCTGCCTTGATGGTTTAAATAACTACCTTGGAGACTTGGAAAGTTGGGTTTATTTTGAAGACTTGAAATGCTACCACTCTTTGGGATTTAAACCTATCAAGAAAGTTCTTACTCCCTCTTTCTATGTTATCAAACCTGAAAGCCTTAAAAGACAGAATTGGAAGAAGAGAAAAAAAAAAAAACGTAAAATATATATATATATATATATATATATATATATATATATATATATATATATATATATATATATATATATATATATATATATATATATATATATATATATATATATATATATATATATATATATATATATATGTGGAAATCTCATTTTGAAAAAGACATTGTGTTGGGTGAGGATTGAGTTGGGGTTGAGATTTTGAATGTGAGGGTTGGGGTTGAGATTTTGAATGTGAGGGTTGGGACACACACACACACACATACACATCAACAAACAAAAGTTAAGCCTTGACTATTCAGTTGAGGATTCTGTGTTTGGGGTTCACAGATCTAAGAACGTCCACCCCTTGACACACATTATATACTGTTATACACCTCGGACTTGGCCCTCGAGTGTCCACAACGGTGTATAGTAGGAGGGAGTGAAGCGCCAACCTATTGCTCCCATTGCACACACACACACACACACACACACACACACACACACACACACACACACACACACACACACACACACACACACACAAACAAAAGTTAAACCTTGACTATTCAGTTGAGGATTCTGTGTTTGGGGTTCACAGATCTAAGAACGTCCCCTTTGACACACATTATATACTGTAATACACCTCGGACTTGTCCCTCTAGTGTCCACAAAGGTGTATTATCTGCTTAGTTTTGTCTTTTGTAATTCCTGTGAATAAAATGAACCTAAAATCTCTTCCCCTTCCAAATCATATATTTTATAAGTCCAAGGAACCGTATCTATTACATCAACAATTTTAAAAAGTTCTTTCGTCCATCGTTCAGTAAAACCCTTTTCAAAATGAGATTTCCACCTATATATTCTTACGATATCACCAACTTTGAACATTAATCTCTTTTTCATATTTTAATTTTGTAAATGTTTCTGATGGTTTCATATTTGTTGACGTGTGAATCGTGTCATTATACTTATCCACAATATCCTGAATAAAAGATGACCATTGTTGTGAACCGAGTTGTGTGAATTTTTTATATAGTCTCTCTTTTAAGGTACGATTAAAACGTTCAACAACAACTGCCTTCCCTTCATTAAAGGTACTGTATAATGTAATACTGTTATTTTTTAGAAAATTCATAAATGTCTTGTTATAAAACTCTCTACCCTCATCAGTCCACAATTTTTTAGGTTTTCTCTTACTTTTATTAAATATCTGTTGGAAAGCTAACATAAGAGTATTACCTGTTTTGTTTTTTAAAGGGACAACCCACGCATATCTACTCCTCAAATCAATAACGGTTAAAGCATACTTGTACCCCTTATCATTATTGAGTTCAATCAAATCAGCAGACCAGATATAATCAACTTCCTTGGAATAAACTTTCCTTCTCTGAAACTTTGTGAATATTGGTTTATGTAATTCATCAGCTAATTGCTCTTCAGTCTTAATGGCATCATTAGAGCCTATAAGTTTTTTGAATTTCCAAGTTCAAGTTTCAATTTAGCACTAATCATCTTCTTCACGATGAACCTATCAACTTTTTCTCTCAAGGTTGGATTTTGTATCAGAGACAAATTATACAACATTTCTCTATCGGCTTCATGCTTTTCTTCCAACGTTGTGGTATTCCCATAATCAATATCGTGTCTCATGCACACTTCATCAACTCTATTGATTGGTTTACTCCAGGATTTAGGATTGTTTGCCTCATCAAATCTTTTATCCAAGTTTGTGCCTGGACCACAGAAAGAATACCCTGGAAGATGTAATTCCCCTGGTATTCCAGTAGTTGTAAATTTACTTCCTGATAAAAACTTTTGTATATCTCCTCCGAGTTTGTGTTTGGAGATAAATTGATTTTTTTTGAACCACACACCAAACATATACCTTTTTGTATAACCCTGTTATTTTTACTTTTAATATATGAAATATTTTTAGTATCAGTTTTCTTTTTACATTTGAGACAATAACTCATTTATTTATGAGAAAAATTCCTGCAGAGTGCAAAAACCTTTTTAGTTTCCAACATGCACATTTGAATCTTAATTTTTAAAACATAAAGAATCCTAAGAAATGCCTTCACTCTCTCCTCCATTTATTTAAGAAAAAACTTGAATTAAAATGAATAGCTTGACGATGCCAATAGTTTTGTCGAAAGTATTGCAAATAGACTTGTTAATTCTTTGTATTCCTCCTCGGTGGGTTGAGTTATTTTCTGTAATACCTCTATTCTTTTTGAATCTCACTGTTTTCCATACTATAATATTTATTTATTCTCTCTCTTTCCTCCCTCTCTCTCTTCTCCTTTTCCTCCTTCTCCTTTTCCTCCTCTTCCCTCTCTTCTTCAACTCCTTCCTCATCCCTTACTATCCTTGAATCGTTTACACCCCATAGAATATTATACATATATTCATCAGGATTTCTTGTTATTCCTGTATCTAAAATAATTTTTTTTACAACAGGAAACCAATAAAATTTCTTTTGAATTTCTAAAAGAGCCTTACCTTTTCTTAACTTTATAATTTTTTCATTATTTAACATTCTAATTAAATCTAAAGTTGTCGGTTTATCAACATCAGCATAATGCCAATCTTTTATTGAAAATACCTCATTCTTATGTTGTAGAACATATTTATTAAAATACCGAATACCCTTTTCTTGAAGGTATGCTTGGACACAGAAATGATAATTTTCTTGAAGCCTTCTTGCTGTCATTTATGTATTAGAAATATATGTTAGAATAATATTATGGCACGAAACACCTCCCCATCTTCCCATAGTTAAATCATTTTGTATTTCCTTACTTATTATAGATAATCCTGTTTTTTCTGTTTTCATGAGATAAACAAGGGCAAAACCATTATTATATTTACCCTTATTAAATTCTTTTATTTGTTGTTTACTAATCGTGGCTCCACAAAACTCATTCTCGATACCAAGTGGATAATATTCTTCCTTACGAGACTGATTTAATTGTTCCAGGTCTTCGAGGTTAATTTTAAATGACCAATTATACCCTAAATCATTCATATCATACCCCCATTGTTCTATTCTCATACAAACGATACGCCCTTCTTTATAAAAATTTATTTTAATTCGAACTGTGAATTCTGTATGACCTGGAGATAATATCAACACTTCTGTATCTTTGGAATACACAGCCGTTTTATTTAAGTATATATATTGTGATAAATCACTTAATCTCACCAAGTCATTCGCGTCAGTCGGGCTTGGATAATTTTTTAATTTATAAGCATTTTTCATGTTAATATTTTTGTTTATATTATATTTATGTCGTTCAGCCTGTGCCTTTGTATAATAATTTGATAAATCAATATCCAGTTCTTGAGATACACCAAAGATAGAACCATCTTTACCAACATAAGTCATTTATATTAGATTAAAAATAATATAAAAATTTTTATTTTTGTTGAGTTGAAATAACACATATAGACATAATTGACCACAACACTTGGAATTTAATTCTTGGACTTGAAATGTTTGATAAACACCATTCTGTAAGAATTTTATGACTTCAACAGGTGGTGGAAGACCAAAACTATCAAAATAATATTTGTCTTGACTATTAAAAATACAAACCCAATGAGAACCGTTCCCATCATTATCTTCTAAGTTCATAATAATATTCTTTGTATGTTTCGGCACATTTGTTAATTCATCTCTCATACCAATAACCACATTATGAATTTTTAATTTCTTACAATATTTGGCAAGTTGTAAATTTGATGTTGTATTCTTTCCAAATTCTTTCAACCACTCATCAATGCTCATTTATTTATTAGAAAGATATAATCCATTACCTCTTTTCATTAATTTTACACCTGCTTGTGCTATAGAAGAAAGCATATCTCCAACTAACAATCTCGCTTTATCAGGCAGACCTTCAAGTTTTTCAGCAAAATCTACAATTACACCACTTCCACTAATTTGTTTCTCCAACTCTTTGTTATGTCTTTCCAATTCTTTTTGAGCCTGGAGTTGAGCCTTCCTTTCGTTGGCAGTTTTCACCGCTGTTGAAATACCACCCGTCAATGCTCCAACCGCACTTAAACCAGCAAATAAAGGAATTAGAAATGGGAGAAATCCTCCACTCGTCTCTCTTATTGAATATTTTTTCAACATTGGTTTTGTCATTTTAATTTTAAGTGAGCCAGTGTCATTCAAGATTTTAACCTGTTCTCTTGTGAGCAAAACATCAATTCTTACTGCTCCTTTTCTCTGAATTGTATTAACGTTAATCGTACAAGGCTTTTGATTTTGAACACAAGATGATAGTTTATGAAGATTGATTTGATTAACATATACCCCAGTTGGTACTTTGCCACTCATTTATTTAACAAAAAATTATGTGAGACTAATCATCACACCATTATCTGTATTAATCTGCAATTCTGTTTCTTCCAAAAGCAAACAATATGTATCAACTTCTTCACTCTCTCCTCTTTCAATGTATAGGGAAGTATCCACTCGATTAGACTTTATAGTTTCCTTTTGAGCGCTCAGGTCAAACGCATAGATTGTATACAAACTTTTAAATGCTGTCATATCCAAAATAGGTTCTTTATTTCCATTACTTTCACACACCTTTTGGTAAGACTTGTATGCTTCAGCAAAATCATTTTTTTCCCAATTAATTTCCAATCTATCTCGTGGATAAAATGTTCCATCTAGAGAAACACGAAGTTGTTTCACCTTAGCATTATCACTCAATGCATTATTCTTATCAGTCGCAGTATCACCATCTGGCTTTTTAAAAATCATCCACAGATATCGTGGCTTTCCTTCCAGAACACCCAAATTCCACGTGTAAGTAGTTTGATTGAGTTTAACGTGTTGACATCTTCTTTTGAGGTATGATACACTGAGTGGTTTCTTTGAGTTAAGTCTTCGATTCAACATCTCTTCTGTTTTAAGATTAGGAGTATATTCACTGATATACCAACTCATCTCCTCAATTACAAATTTATTCTGTTCACCAAAAGCACTACCAACACCAAAAAGCAATCTATTTTCATTATCATTCCTTTGTAGTTGAAATCTAATTTTAAGACCATACAGAACTTTATCATAATCACAAAATCCAAATATACCTTTAAGAGGAACTGCCACAGTAAAACTATTTTCTGCTTTTGTATCATCATTATACATTCCTTTCCTTTGAATATATCCAGGGTCTGTGTTTGTTCCCGTTGACATATCAGGAATAAAACCTTCGACAGACCCCTTTCCCATTCTATCACTGAATGTATAGAGTGTAAATTTCATCATTTCAGATACAGCAGAAACATAATCAACCGCTTCAACTTCTTGTGTTCCAATATACAATCGCACACTATCAAACATTTTCCAGAAGAAATCATTTACAAGTGTAGCGTTTGTGTTATTCCCAGCCTTAGTGAATTTAAATTTACACAACAAGAAACTTTCGGAGAGATTCAAATAGGTTTGTTGATTATTTATTTCAAAACTTTTTGTACCATTTGTATTCCAGTCTGTTCCAGTTATTGCATTTACCTTGAAGTAATCTTCTTTTTTAGTGGAGTTTGAGATAATAATAGTATCATCCAAATCATAGATACTATCAATTGCTTCCATACTTGTATTTATTTAGGGAAAAAGATGTTAAAACTTTTGAAACCCTGATCCAAGTATTTGAATTATTTTCTGTCGTTCTTGAGGGGACAACTGAGTTTTACCTTTCTTAATTTCTTTTATTGCTTGTAATTTATGAGATTCCTTCTGAGCATCTTTTATACTCTTTACAGCACCTGCTACATTTCCCACAGCAGAAGCAGTTGAACCAATTAGGTCTTTATGTTTAAGAATAGTTGAACCAATACCCATGAGAGTATCAATTATCCCATCTCCTCTAAATTGATGTCCGACACCCCTTTGTCTCTTAGGTTTATAGTATCCTCTACCAAGATACATACCTTCACCCTTGTAGTACGGGCAAAGGAACATCCCATCCCCTGTAATTATTTTATATTTTCCCAACTCGTGTTTCCTCACAATAACCATCGTATTTATTTATTGGAAAACTTCACGTAGGTGAATTCTGATGGATATAACTTCTCCATTAAAAGAAATCACACGATTATCTTGGTCGGTGATCCTAAAATTTACTCTGTGTATGGTTTTTCCTGACACAGGTAGATAAACCAAATTTTTAGGTTCCATATTGAATTTATAACCAATTGGGGTTGAGTATGCGCTGAATGAAAATATTGTATTTGTTTTTTTTCCATCATTATAAGCACCATCAATCAAATCACAGTGAATTAACACCGAATTTATTCCTGAGGATATTTGAATGACATTATCACTGTAAAACGTCCCATTAGTTTCAATCTTTTTGAGGAGAAACCCAATAACTCTCTAAATGAATTATCAATTGTGAAATCAACCTTGTAGTTATTTTTAACTTTAATCGTTGATTTTGAAGTATGTTTTTGAATGTTTATAACAATATTTTTTGGTTCATCACCCTGTTCTTTCATAAGACGAGCAATTTCGGAAGATATTTGAGAAATCTCGTATGCTCCGGGTGAGACTGTTATCGTTTTGTATCCACTTCCCGGATTATAACTAAACTTGTCATTTTTCTCGGTTATATTAAATAAGGTATTATAAGTTTCCATGGACAATAAAGATGCCTCATATTCTTTTGTTGTGTCAAGTTGTAGTGGGTATGGGAATGAAGATGTGTGGTCGCTTGTTGTGAAATTAAAACTCAGGATTGTGCTTCTCATCTTATTTAATATGAGATAAAATGTCTTTATATTGAGATTTATTAATTATTTTCATGTTCATCAACTGGTCTAAAATGGCTGATGCTTCATTAAAACAATTGTTATTTCCAGCCTTCTTACTGCCTAACAACAATAACAGTCTATTAACTAATTGCGATGGGTCATTTGGAAGAAAACTAATACCTGAACCAAGGATACTTAAAGCCTGAATAATGTGTTTCTCCTTCTCATTCTTCCTACTTTTACCAGAAAGAATAACCTTATAATTTAGAGTGTTCAGCAAATCAATATATACTCTATCATCATTATTTTCCATATCCAATGGTTTATCAATATACTTTGATTCATCCCTCACAGTTGAACCTTGTCTTCCATCTTTTGTGAGAAGAAACATTAATCTCGGAGTTAGTTTAACAGGGGTTGAGCAGAACTTAAGAACCTTAATTCATCATTAAATATCAATACCTTTTCTTGAACAAGATGAAATATTGCTGGTTGTTCTGTTGGAATGAGTCCTGCTTTGGTTTTTGAATCCGCTGAATATTCATTGTTTTGAACAGCATTCACAATATAATCAGGGGTTGATTAATCTCTTCCAGTTGTTGAAATAAACCTTCATCATCATATTCTAATTCTCCTAAATGCTCTAATTCTTCCTCCGTCATTTGACTGAAATCTTTTAACATTTGAAGCTTTCTGGGAGTATATTCTACTGTGGGAACTGTGGAAACATCTTTCATTTTTTCTTGGGAAGTTTTTAAAAGTGGTTTAAAAAATTTCTCTTGTTTTCTTTCAAATACTTCTTCGCCCGTTAGTTTCTGTCTGCGTTTCTTCTTTATGTCTTCCTGCTGTTTTACAACTTTTGAAACCAACTCTTGATGTTCCTTCAATCTTCTTGCTCTTTCTTTTGTATCCATTTATTTATTGTAAAATATCATTTAATGAATTGTAAAGATTAACAGGGAAATTTTCCTTTTCTTCATCATTCAAGTAGATGTGTTCAAATAAATCCTTTTCTTTAAATATTTCATCAAATTCTTTATTAACATTAATGCGAGTTGTAATTTCTTCTTCACTAATCCTTGCATCTCTGCTTTTCATACGTTTGCGTTGAGTTTCTTCATCAACATCAAAACCGAATGATAAAATCTTCACCCCGCTCAGATATTTAATAATTTGTCTCGTTCCTTCTGGATTAGTTTCTAATATCCCAACACCACCAGATTTTAGTTTCCTTAACTCACTCTTACAATGTGAATATTTTGTTGTACCAAGAGAAACCTCCTCAAATATTTGTCCTTCATTCCTCAATCGCATATGTTCCTCCACTGAAATATAGTGATAATCTTCACCTTTTATTTCTCCAGGTCTTATTGCTCTAGTTGTTGTTGATACAATGCGTATCACGGGGTGTTTTTTAAGTAAATTTACAATATTCTCATTTGTACTACACAAGAACCTTGATTTATGAAAGTTTTTTCCAGAAGCAGATTTACCCACAAGATTTATAATAATAGTTGTCATTTATATATGTAATTGTTTATAAAACAAAAAATATATCCCTTAATATCTCATCTTGTTTCACAACAATATATTTATATTTTTCAGTCGTGTGCTTCATGTAATCCTCAAATTTCTTTTTACTACATAATGTAGAACAATTATCTCTCCAAAAATTATTGATATCTATTGAATTTAACTTGAATAAAATAAAAGTATTAGCATTGTTTCTGATGGAACGACGAGGAAGTTGAAAGTACGATTGACTAAGATAAATACAATTACAAGAAGAATGTCTCCCTCTTGTGTAGTAGCTGTCCATTACCGTTTGGTTTCTCTCATTAACACAATCATCAAAGATAACGAGGTTCTTTTTTGATTTATCCAAATCTTGGGGAGACGGTATATCATCCGTATTATCACTAAGAATACAAGTTATAGGATTTGATTTCTTTTTACATCTCTGTGTATCACAAAATAGTTGAATTATATCTTCAATGTTATAATCATTTAGGTTTTTTGACGTTTAAATAAACCGATTATATCTTCTTTTTGAAGACCAGCATTAAAACCTTGTGAGAGTAGTTGATACTCTGGTTGAAAACTCGACTTTGTGAAAATTATTAAATTATCATAATCTAAAAAGTTGGGAGTGAGGAGCATTTTTAAAAGTAAGCAGGTTTTTCCACATCCACTTGAACCAACTATGAGACATCTTAATGAATTTGGGAGATTTTTATGGTTGTTAAATTTTATCTTATTTTCCCAAATAGGTAAAAAATCATTCATTTATATATTTAGAAAACAAGTTATTTAATTTATTATTGGCTTTTTTAGAAACTCTATATTTTATCGTAAGTTCAGGTTTAATTTCAAGATAATCCATTATTTTATTTATACAATATCTTGTGTTGATATTTCCCTGAAAATTACATCCATGAATAATATATAACAACAATCCTTTGAACATTTCTCTTATACGTTCAGTTTCTTCCCTTGTAAGGAAAGGTGTGTTATCACCCTCATACTTTACATTCATTTCTCTAATCAATCTTGTAAAGTAATTCATTTTTGGTGTAAATCTAAAAGAATTATTTTCCTTTTTATATTTTTTATTATCATTAATTAGAAGATAATCACAGAATATACATTGTTTTAGGCTTTTGACTCTGTGTTTAATCCCCCTCTTTCACACGCAGGACAATTCTCAAATTTGTCATATGAAGAATCAGGAAAGTCTAGCATATTTATAAAGTAAAACTTTACTTAAACTGAAATTCATCTATACTTTCAGTTGTATATTACCATCGATATCGATATACCTTTTTTCATTATCAGATTCAACGACAACATTTTTTATATTAAAGGTAATTTTAAAATTATCGTTAACTACTATTGAACGAAATGTCATTTCACCTGATATATTAACATCCTTTATTTCATCAGGATTTACATCTTTAGGGTTGTTGAAAAAAATACAAATTTCTCCTCGCATATTACAGATGGTCTTATCTTTTCTTTCTAAAGCTTCATCCATAAGGTTTTTGTTCTTTGATACTTTTTCTTGTTTCATTGCTTTTTCTAGTTTTGAATATATTACTAGAAGGAGAGGAGAAACTTTTGTTAGAGATACTTTAATTGATGTTCTACCAGGTATACTAAAAGCCCTTCCACTGAAGGAAATTGAAGAACTCATATTATTTACCATAATAGTTTTTATCCAATAGTTGTTATATTTATCTTTGTTCAATTTTACATCCTTGACATATTTCTCAGTATCTTTAACAGATGAAGAGATTGATTGAAACTTGTCTTTTGTGTCTTGAAACATTGTATTTATTAAGTGAAAAAGTTGGAGGATAAAATGTTTTTAAGCACAGATTCACCTATAAATTAAACGAATTTTTCATCAAGAAAATTTTAGTTTAAGCAAAGTTTTATTCTATAAATATGGTGAATACAACGTACTGCGATGTTTGTAATCACGAATATAAACATTATAGAAAACACCTCCGAACCAACAAACACACATTTAATCTATTTCATCAAATATCTCCTCTTGAGTTGGAAAGAAAACATTGTGATATCTGTTCAAAGGATGTTTTGAAGAGTAGTTATAATAAACATCTTCAATCACAAAAACACAAGAAAAATGAGTTTAAAGTAAAGGGAGACTATTATATTAAAAACACTGATGGGGCATTTAAAGGGCATATAAAAATAAGGATTTTTCAATTTGGAGAACCCGGTCCATCATCAATAGCTGAATCAATTGAAATAGTGAAACCCGATGTTGAAAAATTTATTAAAAAGACATTAAAAGAAATGAAAACTTTAAAGTTTTATATGGGAGTGAAAATGAATATGAAAAGACAAGATGAAGAACATACTCCTTATATGAGAACAGGTCTTCATTTTATAACATCATTTCAAGATTTTTTGAATAGTGGGGTTTATGAAGAACTATCAAGACAAGAGGAGGATGTTGATAATACAGTGGTAGGAAGTGGATTCAATATTAAAAAAATCATCTTTTTAGATATACACATTCTAAAAATCAAACCCTCTTAAAGCTTCTTCTTATATTGAATTACCAAAAGAAATAAAACTAAAGAAGGCAGTTGTTAATATTAAGAACAATGATAATAAATGTTTTCTCTGGTCTGTTCTTGCTCACTTTCATCCACCAAAATGTAATTCAGAAAGAGTAAAACAATATATGAAATATGAGAATACCTTGGACATTAAAGATTTTAAATTCCCAATGCCACTAACAGATATTCCTAAATTTGAGAAAAAGAATAATCTTTCTATTAATGTATATGGATTAACGGATACAAACAAAGTTCAAATATTAAAAATTTCAAACAACTATAAAAATGAAGAAACACACATTGACCTTTTATATTTTAGTGTTGGAAAGAATTCACATTCCACATACATCAATAATTTATCAAGATTAATCTCTTCTCAGGTATTCAGAACAGCAAACAAAATATATCCTTGTAAGCGATGTCTTAATTCATTTCATACAAAAGAACGATTAGAACAACATTCAAAATATTGTAGTAATCATAAATCAGCTGTAATTACAATGCCTAAACCTGGTGAAAAGATTTCTTTTGAAGATTATAATAAATCTATCATGCACCCATTTGTGATATACGCTGATTTTGAATGTATCCTTAAAAAGATAAATACTGCTTCTCCTAATCCAAAAGAACCATATACAAATAAATATCAAAAACATATTCCTTGTGGTTTCTGTTATTATATCAAATCATCTGTTGGAGAAAAGTATAACAAACTTGAACATTATCGTGGAAAAAATGCTTCACAAGAGTTTGTAAAACGATTAGAAAAGGATTGTATAAGACTCACTAAATTAATGAAAGAAACAAATGAACCGATGAAATTAACCAAAGAAGAAAAATTAGAATTTAGAATGAACAATATCTGTCATATTTGTGAGGGGGAAATTAAGGAGTCTAAAGTTAGAGACCATTGTCATCTTACTGGTAAATATAGAGGTCCCGCTCATTCCTGTTGTAATCTTAATTATAAATTACCTTCTTTTATTCCAGTCTTTCTTCACAACAGCGCCAACTATGATACACATCTATTTATAAATGAACTTTCAAAAACACCAGGGAATATTTCTGCCATAACAAACACAAGTCAAAAGTATATTTCATTTTCAAAAATGATATTCACAAAACCTTTAACTCGTATTAGGTTTCTGGATTCTTACAAGTTTATGGGAACACCACTAGCCTACCTCGCATCAAATCTAAGCTCCACGGACTCTTTTCCAAATCTTAATTCATTCTTTCCAAAAGAGGAAATTCTCACTAAAGAGGAAATTCAGATTAAAGAGAGAATTCAAAGTAAAGAGGAAACTCTAATTAATGAAGAAATTCTAACTGAAGATGAAATTCTAATTATAAAGAAAATTCGAACAATGAATGAAATTCTAACTAAAGAGGAAATTCAGATTAAAGATGAAATTCTGATTAAAGAAGGAATTCTTACGAGAGAGGAAATTCAAACAAGGAAGGAAATTCAAAGTAAAGAGAAAATTCTTACAAGTAAGGGAATTTATCCTTATGATTATATGGATTCATTTATGAGATTTAAAGAAACACAACTTCCTTCAAAAGAAAGTTTCTATAATAACCTTTATGAAGAAGAGATAAGTGATAAGGAATATAAACACGCACAAGAAATATGGAAAATATTTAAGATAAAGAACCTTGGAGAATATCATGATTTATATCTAAAAACAGATGTTTTATTGTTAGCTGATGTGTTTGAGGCTTTTAGAACACTCTGTCATAATAAAAATTGTTATGGATTAGACCCTGCCCACTATTTCACAGCTCCTGGTTTAGCTTGGAGTGCAATGTTGAAAATGACAAAACAAGATATAGATTTAATCAGTGATGTTGATATGCTTTTGATGATTGAGAAGTCCAAGAGAGGTGGAATATCACAAGTATGTTCAAAATGATATGCGAAAGCAAATAATAAATATCTCCCAAATTATGATAGTGAAAAAGATAGTAATTATTTGATGTATTTTGATGCTAATAATTTGTATGGATGGGCAATGTCTCAATCTCTGCCTTATGGTAAATTAGAGTGGGTGGAAGAAAAGGATTATGAAAAGGCTTTGATGAATATTGTTATTTCTTCTCCAGAGGAATTGAATGACGAAGAAGAAGGTTATTATTTTGAAGTTGATTTGAGGTACCCGAGTGTTCTTCATAATAAGCATAAAGACCTTCCTTTTGCATGTGAGAAAGAAACCCCAAAGAAAGAATGGTTCAGTGATTATCATAAAAGTTTTAATATTAAAGGCAAATCAACAGAAAAGTTATTAACAACATTCTATGATAAAGAGGGATATGTTTTACATCAGAGAAGCTTAAAACAGTTTTTGAGAGAAGGATTGAGAGTAGCTAAAATTCATAGAGTTTTAAAATTTAAACAAAGTCCTTGGGTGAAAAAGTATATTCAATTCAATACAGATATGAGAGCAAATACAAAAGTAAAATTTGAAGGGGACTTTTATAAATTAATGAATAATGCTGTATTTGGAAAGACTATGGAAAATGTTAGAAACAGGCAAAACATTAGATTCGCAACATCTTGGAAAGAAGCTTCGAGATTGATAAATAAACCAAGTTTTGAGAGAGAAGAGGTTTTTTCAGAGAACTTTTCTGCAATTCATATGAAAAAGGAAAGTATTGTAATGGATAAACCAATTTATATTGGAACAGCAGTTCTTGATTTATCAAAGATATTGATGTATGATTATTTGTATAATGACTTAAAGAAAGAGTATGGTGAAAATGTTTCATTGTTGTATATGGACACTGATAGTTTTATCCTAGATATAAAAACTGATGATGTTTATGAAGATATGAAGAAAAATATTGGAGTATATGATACAAGTAATTTCAGCAAGAAGAGTGAGTTATTTTCCAAAAAGAATGAAAAGGTTATTGGTAAGTTTAAGGATGAGTTGGGTGGAAAAGTAATGAGTGAGTTTATTGGATTGAGAGCAAAGGCATATGCTTATAAGTATGGTGAACAGATTGATAAGAGGTTAAAGGGAATAAAGAAATATGTAATAAAGAAATCAATAACTTTTAGAAATTATTATAATTGTTTGATGAATAAGAAAGAAGAATATAGGAAAATGAATACAATAAGAAGTTATAAACATAACATATATAGTGAAGAAGTAAATAAAAAGGCATTAGGAGCCTTTGATGATAAGAGATTTATTTTAGATAATGGAATAGATTGTGTTCCATATGGATATTGTATGATAGAGTGAATAGAATAGATTGTGTTTTAACGATGGGAAGATGGGTTAGGGTTTTTTAAGGGCTACCGCCGCGTTTTTTCACAATATATAAATGGTTAAACCAAGTATTAATCAAACTAAAGAGTGGAGAAAATCTCAGTCTTGGTATATAAATGGAAAACATAATGAATGTGAAAAATATCAAATAAGTCTTATTGAAAAAATAACTAAAACAAAGGTAAATAAAACAAATAAGCGAATTAATTTAAAAACTAGTAAGTTAGAGGATGTAAAGAAAAAAATGAATATCCTTGAATGGACTGAAAACTTTGATGGTTATCAATTGAACAATGAAAAAACAATTTACTATAATCTCAAAATGATATGTGGCGCAGGAGGTGGCCAGATGAGAGCATTAAGAGAAGTTTATCATTTCGTAATGGCACAAAAGGGGTATCTTCAAAAATATAAAGATTCAAATGTTTTGTTTGTCAATATTTTAGATGGGGATTATTGTGCAAAGAAAATTAAACTATTGAAGGAATTTGAGAATGAACAAATCTTTATAGGTTCAATGAGTGAGCTGTTCAACCCCCAGGTGTTCAATTCAATGAGGTTCAACCTCCAAGTTAAAAGGGGAGACAAATAAATATACCTTGGGATAAAAAGGGGGTTTATTTTTAGGGGAAAAAAAAGGGAATCGCTGAAAATCCCCCATTCATTTACATGGGGAAAAGTGAGCCAGAATCAGTATTCTTACCCTACTTGTATGGACCGATTTTATTTGTATTTGGCACAAAGACAACACATGATGGTATACATACTGTATGCACGTCATTTTGTTTCAACATCAAATCCAAGATGGCCAACTGGTGGCCATTTTAGTTGTAAAAAAATAACAACCCCTGGTGTCAAACACATCCTCAACCATTTCTCGGACATACATTTACCAATCTTGCTAAAACTTGGCACAGAGATAAAGAATGATAGTTTACACATGCAGGGCGTTTTCTTTTCAGGAACAGATCCAAGATGACTGACTGCTGGCCATTTTGTTGCTTAAGCATGTCCCCAACCATGTATCCGACATGCATGATCCGAATTTGTTCAAACTTGGCAAAAGCATAGCACATGATGGCATACACTTGCACCTAACTTTATCCTGTGATCTGATCAAATATTGCCGACTGGTAGACTGGTGGCAATTTTAGTTGTAAAAAACCCAATGTTTAACACTTTCTCAACCATTTCTCAGACATGCATTTACTGGTGTTGTTCAAACTTGGCACACAGATGATGAATGATGGCTTACATAAGCACGCCATTTTTTTTCTAGATCAGATCCAAGATGGCCGACCTGCAGCCATTGGAGTTATAAAAAACCCACTGTTGAACACATCCTCAACCATTTCTCGGACATGCATTTACCTATCTTGTTCAAACTTAGCACACAGATAAAGAATGATGGCTTATATATGCACGTCATTTTTCTTTTCAAGATCAGATCCAAAATGTCCAATTGGCAGCAATTTTGTTACTGAAATGGGTCCTCAACCATTTCTCAGACATGCATGGTCCGATTTTGTTCAAACTTCGCACAAGCGTAGTACATGATGGCATACACGTGCACCTCACTTTATTTTGCGATCTGATCAAAGATGGCCGACTGGTAGACTGGTGGCCATTTTAGTTCATAAATATGGGCTAGCCATTTAACGCCATACAGCAAAATTACTCAAACAATAGGGGCCATGACATTTTATGCCTTTTGTACTTATTCATTGAAACTAGAGCTTACAGAATACATTTATTTGATTTCTACCATGTCGATATTAACGGAATCATAACCTCATAATCGCTACATTCTTTCGTGTGCTTTGCTTTACTTCAATGCCGATTACCTCAAAAACCTTATTTTTTTTTTCTTCAAAAAAGCTTTATCCCATTTCAACCGCTTCACCGCAGCCTGTTTCCACAAACGAAGGTGGACCACAGTTGATTGGAGGCTCAGCAATCAGGATTGGAACACCCCTGAGCAATGGTATCCAGTGTCCCTTGAGAGACAAAATTCTTCTTGGCCCTCTGGTGAGTTCCAAGATATCTACCGGCAACATCAAGGAGGGTGGTCTTGAGGGCACTCCACAACTCTTGAGGATCCCGCAAAGCACCCAGACCCCCAAATCTCCACTCGGCCTGTTCGCAAACTCCTCAGCTACCATCTCATCCTTGAGCTTGCCAACATCCAGCCCAGGCTGGATTGGTACCATTCTCCTGGATTTAAGGTGCAACTTTAAAGTTGCTACAACAAGCCGGTGGTCAGTATTGAGGAACTGAGCACTCCGGTAGACCCTGCAGTTCTGGGTCATCCTCCAGCGACCATCAACGAGCACGTGGTCAATGTCCTTTGCCACACCGCCAGTGTTGGACTACCAAGTCCAGCGATGAGCTTGCGGGCGCTGAAACCATGAACCAGCCACCCTAAGTCCATGACTTCTCGCAAAGTCAAGGAACTTAGTGCTATTCTGGTTCACAGTTCCAAACACATGGAGACCAACACACATCTCATGACCATCCCTATCAGTTTTATTTGATGCATTGAAATCCCCAAGACTAGAAGTGTTTCTCGTCTGGGGCACTGATCAACCACAGACTCGAGCGTGGCATAGAATGCGTCCTTTGTGGTGAGATCACTTGCCTCAGTCGGAGCATATACAGAGACCAGGGAAATGACACCCAAGGAGTGACGAATCCTTTGTCTCATAATACACTCATTGACCGGTGTTACCTCAATTATCATTGGAGTCAGCTTATTGGACACAGCTCCAGCATCTCTTTGGGCATGGTAACCAACGGAGCGACCAGACCAATAGTAGGTGTAATCACCCACCATGATCTCGCTGCAATCCAGTCTCTGAACCTCAGAGAGTGTTGCAGTACCAATGTCCAAATGGCTGAGCTCAGATGATAACAGAGACAGGTGATTGTCCTCTCTTAGGGATAGGGCATTCCAGGCACCCACCCGAAGGGACTGCCTCAGATTAACCCAAGGAGACCGCCGTCTGGTGGACGATACCTCAGCACCACCCCGACACACTCTCCCGCAATCTGACCTGGGAATGTTATCCCGTGGTTTCCCTCCTATCATCAAAGATTGGGGGTACTGAAGGCTTTGCCCCAATCCCGTCATCTGGTGAGCTGCCCTGCGTAGGGAAGTTGCACCAAAGGTACTCCCACGGAGTGGGTTTTCAGATTTTTTTTATGCTTCTAGAATGTTTTGTGGAATGAAGGGTTTTACGGTGGCCGGAGTGCAAATCCTGCCACCAACCTCCTAATAAGAAGTAACCCAACTGCAGGAGGACGTCCGCAGACACATTTGGGCACTAAAACGCATGTTACTCCCAAAATCCTTCAACACAAAAGATGGGAAATCTATCTCACATATTCTAAAGACATTTTTGTCTGGGGAAAATCCTACATGTCTCTGAATGCATATGGGGGTCTTTTCCAAAACAGCAACAATATTGTATTTGATGCTCAGTAGATTGAATATTGTCTCTCCGAAAGAGACATTGTGAGATTGAATACTCTCATTACTGTATGTCTCTCTGAAAGGACCGTCTGGAACCCACCCACCCATCCCCCTCCCACCACCCCTCCCATCTACTTTCTCAACAATCCTCTTGAAGAAGTCAAACTTCTGGGTCTCACTATCTGCCATGATCCTTCCTGGGAAAGCCACATTTCCAAGCTGGCCTCCAAAGCCAGTCACTGACTGTGCATCCTCCATTGTGCAAAGTCCTTCCTCGGCCCACCTGAGCTCCTGACCACATACAAAGCTTTCGTCCGCAGCCTGATGGAGTACTGCTCTCCCCTCTGGGCTGGTGCTCCCGCCTCTCACCTTTCTCGGCTTCACGCTGAGTAAAACCAAGGCATTTAGGATCATTGGTATCTCCCGCGATGAGGCTGAGTCTTTGGGTCTCTCACTCCCTCACCGCAGGCAGGTCGGTGGTCTTTCTGTCTTCAACCATCTCCTCTCCGGCCTCACACCTCTGCTCTGTCTGCGATAAGTCCCCCCCCCCCCACCCATATTTCTGCAGGGCGCTCAAGGTCTGCCAGCAACTCCCTTCTGGTAAAACTACCAAAATCAAGAATCACTGCTCATCTTCACTCTTTCATTCCTCTTTTTTCCCACCTTTGAAACAAACTCCCACACTCTCTTCAATCCCACTCTTCCCTCCAGGTCTTCAAAACAGCTGTTCACAACCATCTCTTATCTTCCCCTATCCAAAAGCACGATCTTTTCGACCCCCGTTAATCCATAAAAATAATCCTGCAAGGCTCAATCCCTAAATCCTGTAAGAATCTGGATCCGTAACGATATTTAAAGTAACTTTACTGAAGAAACGGATGGTGTTTCATTCAAAAATTTCACTTATTTTACCATTTTTACCTTTCCCTTTGGTATTAAATGAATTGTTGAGAACAGGGCTGATGCATCTTCAGGTGGAGAAACTGCTGGACCAACACCTGCAGGATCTCGGGATTTCTGAGGAACAGTTCCTGCAATTCTGCAGCCTCAGCACTAACAAGCCGGACTCCAAATGGCGGCAGGTTATCTCCTCAAGCATCCCCTCAAACCCTCATAGACTGATTCTGTGTACTAAAAAGCTTCTAGATGACTAGCAGGGATCATTACATTCTTTATCTATCTATCTTACATTTACCATCTGCTTGTTGACACTTCCACACATTAATTATTATTCAGTGCACATGAAATTAAAAGTGGGGTTAAGCTTGGTTCACTCTGTCTGTCTGTTTGTCTGCCTATCTGTCTACAAACGTAAGTTTATGATCAAGGAACTAGTTGATTTCAATTAAATGTTATATTTTCAACATTATTCGGAACACAAACCTGCAGTTTATTTCTACTTTGGCTCTGAATTTGGAAAATTGTGTGGACACTGTGCATGCACCCACAAGCGTGAGATTTATTTATTTATTTATTCTGTTTCGCAGTGAAACAAAATTGAAAATCATTCCAATCAGGAAACTTGCTGTTTTCAAAGACATCATAAAGGACACAAACAACAAGCACTAAGAACTACCGTGTTAAATAAGGTGGTGTAAATGACGCTGTATCAATGCCGGTAAACCTCTGAATTTTTTTTCTACAACCTTTAAAATCCTTATTTTATTTCAATTGAATTATATACTTGAATACTATAGAACACAAATTGCCTTCTTGGCCCTTTAAAAAAACAAAAACCTTCCATTAAGGCCTAAGTCACATTTGCTCTACGGTGAGGATACGGCGGCCGTACGCCCTCTGAATTGACAGAAATGTGCGGCGGCCGCAGAGTTTCTGCGGTGGCCTCAGGATGGCCCTACGCCGTTTCGCTATATTTTACAGGCCGTAAGGTCGCTGTGGAATTATAACGTGGAGTTGTAACTTTTTTCATTTCTACGTTCGCCGTATCAATTCGACAAGCCGAAACAAAAGAAATGGTAAAAAAAAAAAATTAACCCATTCGTTACCGTCCGTCTGGCCGCACGTTCACCTTAGGGCCCCCTGCGGTCACCTTGCGGGCACCTTGAGGCTACCTTGCGTCTGCCTTGAAAATTCTATGGCCGCCGCAGGGCCCCCTTAAGGTCACCATGTGACATCAAATCAAAGACCGTACGGCAACCCCACGTTTTCGGTCTCCACAATTTCTAAGACCTAAGGTCTAAGTCACATTTGCTCTGCGGCGAGGATACGGCGGCCGTACGCCCTCTGAATTGACAGAAATGTGCGGCGGCCGCAGAGTTTCTGCGGTGGCCTCAGGATGGCCCTACGCCGTTTCGCTATATTTTACAGGCCGTAAGGTCGCTGTGGAATTATAATGTGGAGTTGTAACTTTTTTCATTTCTACGTTCGCCGTAGCAATTCGACAAGCCGAAACAAAAGAAATGGTAAAAAAAAAAAAAAAATTAACCCATTCGTTACCGTCCGTCTGGCCGCACGTTCGCCTTAGGGCCCCCTGCGGTCACCTTGCGGGCACCTTGAGGCTACCTTGCGTCTGCCTTGAAAATTCTATGGCCGCCGCAGGGCCCCCTTAAGGTCACCATGTGACATCAAATCAAAGACCGTACGGCAACCCCACATTTTCGGTCTCCACAATTTCTAAGACCTAAGGTCTAAGTCACATTTGCTCTGCGGCGAGGATACGGCGGCCGTACGCCCTCTGAATTGACAGAAATGTGCGGCGGCCGCAGAGTTTCTGCGGTGGCCTCAGGATGGCCCTACGCCGTTTGGCTATATTTTACAGGCCGTAAGGTCGCCGTGGAATTATAATGCGGAGTTATAACTTTTTTCATTTCTACGTTCGCCGGAGCAATTCGACAAGCCGAAAAAAAAAAAACTGGTAAAAAAAAAAAACCCATTCTTTACCGTTCGTCTGGCCGCACGTTCGCCTTAGGGCCCCCCTGCGGTCGCCTTGCGGGCACCTTGCGTCTGCCTTGAAAATTCTATGGCCGCCGCAGGAACGCCCTAAGGTCACCGTGCGACATCAAATCAAAGACTGTACGGCAACCCCACGTTTTCGGTCTCCACAATTTATAAATACGCCGTGTGGCTCCCCGAAAAATAAAAACATATGTGACTGCTACATTGTGTGACCGTGGAAATACTGCGGCCGCCGTATAATTGCTAATGGCCGTAGATTTTGGAGACCCCACGGCCGCCGTGGCAAATGTGACTTAGGCCTAAATACGCTGTGCGGCTCCCCGAAAAATAAAAACATATGTGACTGCTACATTGTGTGACCGTGGAAATACTGCGGCCGCCATATAATTGCTAGTGGCAGTAGATTTTGGAGACCCCACGGCCCTAGGCCTTAGCGATACTTGGACAAAATAGTATGGCATTTTACATCATATCGACCAATCAAATTCACTACTTGCCCTTCCCTTCCCATATCCTTTTTATTCTCTCGACTGTGTGGGGTAATGTGTTCCATGAACTCTCGAGTTATTGTTTTGTATGAAAATGTTTTCACAGCAAGCGATAGCCTGTGCGCTTTTGCCCTGTACATTTATGATGAACTTGCACATGTCGCTGAACATTACATGTAGCATTGGATAAATGCAGACGTCAAGCAAATATCTTTCTTCTGACAAATGGTATTGCAATTAAAATCTTACTGCTTGCCACTTTGTCTGCTCTCAGGTGCTACTCGAGCCCATGTTGGCTGCTGACGATTTTGAACTTTTCAAAGGACTGATGGTGCAGAAAAACATTGAGCTTGAACTCCAGGCATTGGATCTCCTCAAAGAGAAGCATGGTAAGTTTGACATGTATTAATTATTTTTCTGCACTTTCAGAAAAAACCCCCATACTTTGATATTTGCTGTAAAGATGGGAATGCCTTGAAAAGTATACAAATTATTAAGAGTTCACTGGACATACTTTTGATTATTGCAGCATTTTTTCAAGTATTCAGAATCTAGGCTCATGGAAGAGCGAGGCGACAAGGGTAAAATGGCAGATAATTGAAAGTGGGGCCACAATTAGACACAACAAGGGCACAGATGGACAGTAAAAGAGAGAGATGGGAGGAAAAATGAAAAGTTATCGAAAATTTTGAAACGCCACTCATTATTTTCCTATTTCCTCTTTGCAATATCTCCAAATTTAATGAAATGTTTCTCTTAAAGCCTCTTCACAATATTTTAATTTTTTTTTATTTAATAAACGCTTCCAAAATGTATTGTAAAGTGCCTTACTCTGCTTATTACTCCATCATGAACAACCCATTAATTTGTCTTTTCATCAAATTCTCTTCGATAAGGCTTATTTCCCAAAACTCCGAAACGCTTAGTTCATCCAGCCGACTCTTTCACTTACAGCCGATCAAATTTTCTTCCATGCCCTCAACCAAAAATACTTTCACCACCACCCCACCTATGAAGCCTGTCGCAGGTTATCCAGTCTGGGAATCCTGAGGCATCAATTTTGCAAAGGCTGTGTGTACACGACAAAATTTTCCCCTTCACGTCCAACCCCTCCATATCAGTACCACCCCTCCCCCCCCATCTCCTTCCCCTCATCCTGCCCTCTCTCAACTTCAACATTGTCCTGCCCCCTCTCAGCTTCCCCTCCCCGCTTTTCCCCTTCCTAGCTTCACCCTGTCCCTCCCAGCTTTGCCTCTCTCCACACCTCCACCCCTGCCCCACACCCCCCTCCTTGCTCCTTACCACATCCCTATGTCCTATCAGCAGCTCTTCTCCCCCTGCCCCTAACCGTGTGGTCCTCAAACATCCGAGGCCCCCATTCCAACTTGACAGATCTCTCAATCCAGGCTGCCACCAATAAACCAGACATCATCTGCTTAACTGAACCCTTCCTCTGACAAGATATCCCTGACTGCTTAGTGCCTCTCCCTAACTATTGTCTCCTCTGGTTTGATCGAGTTGAACCCCGTCTTGGCAGCAGAGTAGCGCTTTACATCAACAATTAATTTCTCACTCTCCATGTACTGCTCTTACACTTTCAAAAACCCCAGGAGTACCTCTGGCAGCGACTTGCCCTCCGCTCTCACCTCATGTTTGTCTCTGTGTTGTACTATCCTCCCAACAATGATACCTCCATCTACATCTCTCAGACGATGTGGACCAACTGTTAATTACTCATCCGACCTCTCTCTTCCTCATATGTGGTGACTTTAATTGTTGCCATGCTAATTGGCTTAAGTGTTGGTACCTCTCTCACCAGCCATGGCACTTCCACAAAGGACTTGTGACTCCATGGGTCTGATTCAATCTGTGAACTTTCCCACCAGGATTTCTCCCATTGCCATATCTTCCCTCCTGGATTTGGTGATGCCCAACTTCCCCGCCAATATATCTTGCTCATCCTATGCCCCAATTTATTCTGCTGATCATATTCTAG
The DNA here is from genome assembly GCF_056783735.1 of Eptatretus burgeri. NCBI lineage: Eukaryota > Metazoa > Chordata > Myxini > Myxiniformes > Myxinidae > Eptatretus > Eptatretus burgeri. The sequence goes on from NC_140969.1 coordinate 107,929,782, forward strand.
TGAAGGTCAACATCTCTGACCATTCTCAGAAAACAGCCTCTGTGCAGGTGAGTCTGGAAGTTCATTGAAGCAAACTGGCAGGGACTGCAAGCAGCCATCGCACTTCAAGACTGGTCTCCTATATCCATCAACACTGATATCAATTCAGCCTGAGAATTCTTCCATAGAAACCCGCTCTCTCATATGCACAGATTAATTCAATCTCGTCTTCAGTTATCTCACCCATCCCTCCACTCTTGGTACTCTGAATCATGTGGTGAAGCCGTTGCTTTAAAACAACTTCCATTCTCCTCGTGGATGGCAAATTCAACCGAAGGCAACCTCAGATCATTCCACAAAGCCTGCAACAAGTGTGTGTCTACCCTCAGGGAGAGAAAGAAAACAACATCTGTCGAATCTCAAGAATGAGCTTTCAAACTTGTCTCCCTCCTCTAAAACCCTGTGTTGCCTTGTCAAGTCTGTCTCTGGTATATGCTCCCCTTCCATCCCTCCCCTCACTTCAAATGGCACTGCAGCCGACTCCGCTCGAGAGAAAGCCGAACACCTCAATTCTGTGTTGGCTTCATAATATTGTGTCCCTAATCCCTCTCTCTGTGCCCACCCTTCTCAGTCATACCCAACTACTCCTGAATTCTGTTTTTTTTTCACCTGAAAAGATGGAAAAGTTTCTGGCAACCCTCCACTCTGACTCTGTGACTCGACCAAATGGCATCAGCTCATGTGTCAAAAAAACCTGCTCTGCTGCTCTTGTACTATCTCGCTCTGCCCTTTTCACCCTGTCGATTACTATGTCATCTTCCATCTGCTTGGAAATCAGCCAACATCACAGCATCACATAAAAAGGTGCAAAATGGGATCTCCTTTGGATTCATACATGGTCATTCTACCTTGTACATGTTGCTTCCACGATCCCAAAAATGGATGGAGCCCCTCAATGTCATACATGAGATTAGGGCTGTCTCTGGACAAATCTCAAGCTTTTGATGCAGTCTGGCATCTTGCCCTGTGCTCCAAACTGTCTGCCTATGGAATCCAAGGCCAACTCCACTGTTGGATGACTGACTTCCTCCACTCTCATAGCCAACGTGTGGCTCACAACAGAACCCTTTCTTATCCTCTCCCTGTCAAGGCTGGAGTACCACAAGGCAGTATTCTAGGCCCCATATTATTCATAATCTTCATCAATTATCTCACTGACTCTCTGGAAAATCCTCTTTATCTCTTTGCTGATGACTTCACTCTCTGCTGTAACATCGCTCATCCCTCTGACAGACTGCAGCCTTTTCCCTCTCCTCAGACCTTAACAAAATCACAAACTGGTCAAAGACTTGGAACATGTCTTTCATTCCTGAGAAATCTCTCTCTTTCTCTTTCTCTTTCTGTCCCTCTCTCTCTCCGAAAGGACCGTACTACTTTCTCAACGACGCTCTCAAAGAAGTTCAGGCACTCAAACTCTTGGATCTCACTCTCAGCCATGACCTCTCTTGGGCAAGCCACGTTTCAAAATTGGCCTCCAAAGCCAGATGCCAACTGCCCTCCCCCCTCCCCCCACAGGTAATTGAAGAATGCATGCAGTCCACCAATATCCCCCTCCTCGTGAAACTGCGCACACCTCCACTCATCTATTCCTCTTTGGAAGAACCACCTTCCATTCACTCTTCAATCTCATTCTTCTCTCCAGGTCTTCAAGATGTATGTTCACTACCATCTCAAGTCACCCCCCATCCAAAATCATGTTTTCTACACCTGTTAAACCACCATGAACCCCTCCCAAGACTTTGCTTATGTATCCATATTGTTCTCCTGTTGCGTTCTTCCTTACCCCTCATCGTTATCTGCATCCCTTTTTTGTCCATTTCCATCTACTTTCTCCCTCCGCCCTGTTGTTCCCTTTGTTATGTTGTGTCCTGATTTATTCTGTGTAATCGCTCTTCCACAAGCCAGACCATGTAACAATAAAAATAAATATTAAAAACAATGTCCCGACTTTCGCTGATTTTTTTGAGGAACGTATCCCCAGCGAATAGCAGGGTCTGACAGTATTTAAAAATAGCAGAAAGAAGAATAGACATTGTCAAAGATTTTCATCAGGACACGCAAGAATACCGGATATACAGATGCAAAGGAAAACAAGTTCTCTGCTCACACAGTTTGGGATTGGCTCTTTGGACTGTTACTAACACAACCATACACACATCATGCCGTTGAGGCACTGAGGGAACCCAAAACCTATTTTAATGGATCCAGGTCAGACCAAATGCAGTGTTTACACAAACTATTTTTGTTTGCAAAGAACAGGAGCTCATCCATGTATAAATGTGGCTGCGATAACACACAGATATGCTTCAGTCTGAGCACATGCCATAATCTGGAACCATTCAGCGTGATAGTGTTGGGCACATTCAGGATTGTTCATGAGGTGCTGACAAATGGCAGAATCACTTTTTTGAGCAGGCATTCTTGGGTTTTTGCATGCATGGGTTCGTTGTATACAACCAATCTCCAAGTTGTTCTGGATTGCCAATGGAATGTGCTGCTTGATCCAATCCTCCAATCGGAGGGATGTCCGACCTACGTACATGACATCACACCGGCACTGAAATTCATAAATTGCATTGTTCAGTTTTGTGGTAGGGAGCACATCTTTCTGGACTGGGGGGAGAAATTTGTGGGTAGTGAAGATCACTCTCGTTGCAACAGAGTTGTAAAATTGTGAAACCCCCCCTTTTCTCCTGTTGTTCAAACTGTCGAGAGATTTTACCTCTCCATGGTAGCTTAAGGTAAGCCGGACACTTCTCTGGTCCCAATACAGTGTCATCAGACCGATTTTCAGTTTTGCGCTGTGTGAACCTACAGATGAGTCCGTCAGGGTAGTCATTGACACAGAGAATGGTTTTAATGCGCTAAATTTCAGCAGCAAGTCGACAGGGTGAACAGTTGACCCACACTCTATTCACAAGAGTGGTCATAAGCACAATCTTGGAGTGTGTTAAGCTGAAGGAGTCCCACCATGTGTACTGCCAAATGAAGTAGATTGTCATCAAGAATCCATCCTTGGTCTTCTCAACGAACACATCCAGAAAGGGGAGAACATTTAACAGCTCCGTCTCAAATGTAAACTTTAATGTGGGATGGAGAGCATTGAGATGTGTGAGGAAGTCAGTGTAGGCGGTAGGAGTATTGAAGATTGTAAGCATGGCGCCACATCGTGGTAGTAAACTGGGGATCCTAGGTTCACGTTTAATTCATGGAAAAGACACTTCTCTTGAAAGCCAACGAAAATGTTGGCGAGTGGTGGACCTCATGGTGATTCCATCACTACTCCATCGACTTGTGCATGCATGTTGTCATTGAAGCTAAAGTCCACTGCTCATGTTGCCACATTCATGAGTTCCACAAAGACCGCTTCAGAAATAAAGGGTGATTCGAGGTTGCTATAGAACAGTGATGCCGTACATATATTAATGATTCCTTGGAGAGGAACGTTCGTGAACAGGCTGGATATGTTAAAGGAATACATGGTCACATCATTCCAGTCCCACTCAAATTCATGCATGGTTTTGGCAAACGTGAATGAATCTTTAATGATATCTCTATTATAATACCAAGCTTGCACACTAAAAACTTGGCTCGCTGTCACACGATCCCTATGAAACTGCTGTGGCACTTAGCGGACATGCCGAGAATGTTTCGGAAGTCTTGGCGTTCCATAGTACCACTTGCATTTTGCACAATGCGTATTTTTGTCTTTCCCCGTGTACGGTCTGTCGTCTGCTACCAGCTATGTTGTACTGCTATAAACGAGGTTATTAACCAATATCGATGATAACAATGCTCGCAACAGAGTTTATTATTATTTATTAACCTCTGTTGTGAGCGTTGTTACGTAATTGTTACGTTCAAATTATTGCGAGCGTTGTTACGTTCAAATTATCACTTTCTGTTCCTGCTTGCATTTGTTTTTCGCTTTCCTTTTGTAGATGCCTTGACTGGTAAGGTGTGGGGATGCTGCCGTAAGGTGCCGGAGGCAGGCATATGACAGGCAGCGTCGTGCTAGGGCAGCAATTGTTAACACTTGCAGGCGGATCTTCATTGTGAGGGAATTGCCTGTCGATGTAGCACCATTCTATGTTGGTGGGCTTGACAACCAATGCCCGCATTGTGCTGCACTTCGTTTTCCTGGAGAGAAACTTAATTGTTGCCATAATGGGAAAGTCCTCCTTGCACCTCTTTCCCCATATCCGCCTGAACTCCAGCTTCTGCTTACATCTGGCGACTCTGCTTCTAGGAACTTCCTAGACAACATCAGGCAGTACAACAGCGCCTTTGGTTTTGCGTCCATGAGTGCTTCGGTACACCACTATGCAACTCCAGGTCCATACTGCTTCAGGATTCATGGCCAGGTGTACCACAGAGCTGGCACGCTGCATCCCTCACCTGGGGTCAAGCCACAGTATGGGCAAATGTAGATTCTGGAAGGTCGCCAAGCTCTTGATGCACGTTTGCAAGATCCTCACAATGCTGGGTGCACAGAAAGTACCATGGGTATAATTCAAGGAGTACTGGAAACCAACAACACCTACGCTGTAGTATATAAACATATGCATGGAATTGAACGTGAAGCGGCTGGCAGCGCAGACATCTCGGGGACACCTCTTGCGACTGTTCGCATGGTCATCAAACGTGGTCATGACCAACGCCGTTTTAATGAACCAAGACATGACGAGGTCGCAGCTGTTTGTTGGTAATGATGGTGCACCCTCCCCCCCCCCCGTACTCAATGACATTGTCATCTATCCCCGCGACAGGCCGCTGTCGAACTTAAGTTACATGTCTGCGAACTGTGACCCAATGGTATACCCCCTGCTTTTCCCGAGAGGGGATTTGGGCTGGGTTCAAGGTACTCTGCACGTTGAAGCTAAGCGGACACCTAAACGACAGACAGTCACGTTACTTCAATACTATGCATACAGAATTGCCATCAGAGAACCATTCTCACCTGTACATTGCTCTGGGAAACTATTCCAGCAGTATTTGGTGGATGCCTATGTTGAGGCTGAGGCCTCCAGGCTTGATTTCCTGCGCCACAATCAATCGACCCTCCGTGTCGAAAAGTACAGAGGCTTGATGGACCATATGCACACAGCAAGTGCATCACAGACGGTATTGCCAGGTAAAGTAGTCATCCTTCTGTCCTCTTAGTCTGGCAGTCCGCGAGCAATGCAGCAGAACTACCAGGATGCTATGGCAATAGTCTGCAAATACGGCAAGCCGGATATATTTTTGACTTTTACGTGTAACCCAAAACTGCAAGAGATCACTGGCAGTTTGGGTCCGCGCCAGTATGCGCAAGATAGACCTGACCTGGTAGCCAGAGTCTTCAAGAGGCACCTGGAGGAATTGCTGAAAGATATTACAGACAGACATGTCCTCGGTGTGCCTGTTGCGTATGTTCACGTGATTGAATTTCAGAAATGCGGCCTCCCCCATGCGCACATGCTTATCATTCTTGATCAGGTGAGCAAGCTTAGGAATCCGCTAGACATTGATTCTTTGATTTCGGCTAAGATCCCTGACAAGGTGACTCAGGCGGCGCTTTTTGGTGTTGTGCAGTTGTGTATGGTTCATGGTCCATGCGAGACCCTCAAACCACAGTCAGTATGTATGGAAACTGGCCAGTGCACCAAAGAGTACCCTGAGAAATTCTGTAACGCAACTGCTATTACGGGCAATGGCTACCCTGTCTACAGGCGCCGCGATGATGGAAAGACTGTTCGTGTTGTTGGGCATGATCTTGATAACAGATGGATACTACCGTACAACCCGTTTCTGAGTCAGAAGTACCAGGCCCACATAAATGTTGAGGCATGTCTATCTATACGGAGTGTGAAATACCTTTTCAAGTATGTCTACAAAGGCCACGACTGCGCGAATGTGGAAGTTATCGAAAATGACCACCTTGATCATGATGAAATTCGGCACTACCTAGACACAAGGTAAGTGAGTCCACCAGAGGCTTTCTGGCGCCTTTCTGAATACCATCTGCATGGCCAGTCGCATACAATTATACGACTGCCTATTCACCTTCCTGAGCAGAATTCAGTGTATTTCACACCTGGCCATGAAGAGGAAGCTCTGAATAGAGAGGCTTCTATCACAAGCCAATTGATAGCATGGTTTGCGTTAAACCAGCATGATGATGAAGCGCGTCAGTTGTTATATCATGAAGTACCATGCAACTACATCTTCACGTCGTCCAAGAGAAAGTGGTCACCCAGAAAGCTTGGTGGTGACAGGATCATCTCTCGCATGTATGCAGTTAATCAAGCTGACAGAGAGTTATCCTGCTTGCGCATTCTGCTATTGCATGTGCGGGGGTTATGAAGACCTGAGGTCAGTAGATGGTGTGCTACATGACACTTTCTATCAAGCATGTATTGCTTTGAACCTTCTTTCCGATGACAGCCAGTGGGTATACACCATGGAGGAAGCAGCTGTGTTCCGCATGCCATCTCAGCTGCACTTTCTCTTTGCAACACTGTGTGCGCACTGTGGCTTGCAGAGGCCTTTGGAACTTTGGGAGCGCTTCAAAGCTGCCATGTGCGAAGATTATTTACGGTCTTACAGTGGAGAGGACTCTGAGTCTATGGCTATGACGGACATTCAAATGATATTGGCCCAGTCTGGAATTAAATGCACAGATCTGGGACTGCCAGAGCCGACAGATGTTACTCCGCATACAAATTCTGTGGATCTCTTGCAGGAATGTGCGTTTGCTAATGAATTCATTGCGAAACTGAATCCTGAACAGCAGCGTTTAGTGGATGCAGTCTTTTCAGCATTATGTGCAATTGATGATGGATCTCCTCCAACAGCGCATGCCGTTTCTTGATGGCCCAGGGAGGAGTGGTAAAACTATGGTGTACAATACATTGGTATCTACTTTCATAGTAAGACACAAGAGGGTGGCTGCATGTGTGTGGACTGGTATTGCTGCCACACTTCTGCAGGGTGGCCAGACAGTGCACAGTTTGTTCAAACTACCCGTTCCAATAACAGACACCAGTACATGTGCCATTCAACCGAGTTCTCGCCAGGTGCAGCTATTGAGGGATCTTTCTCTCATTGTCATCGATGAAGCATCAATGGTGCCACTACATGCATTGCGTGCAATTGACATATGTTTGCGAGACATCACCTCAGTTGATGTTCCCTTTGGGGGCAAGAGCATCCATCCTTCTGGGTGGTGATTTTCGACAAGTTCTACCAGTGGTGCCGCATGGAACAAGATCGTCTATTGTGGAGAATTGTCTAAAACGGTCCCCGCTGTGGTGCTACTTTGAAACAGTGCACCTCATCCACAACATGTGTGCAAAGGAGAACAAAGTAGAGTTTGCGCAATGGCTTTTGCAGTTAGGTAATGGAACACTGAACTCTCTTGATATGGTTGACATACCAGCTCAGTGCACTTTAACGGATGATATTGTTTCCTCTGTGTATCCTGATGCAGCTGCTGACATTCAAGATAGAGTCATTCTCACTCTGAAAAACGATGTGACCTTGCAGCTTAATGATGCCATCCTTAAGACAGACAGTTCCTGGTGAGCCACGTACTTTTCTTAGTGATGATTCGGTTGTTTGTGATGTTGATGCTGAAGCTGACAGTTATCCGTTGGAATTTCTCAATAGCCTTACTCCTTCAGGGATGCCGCCCCACCGTCTTACATTGAAGCCTGGGTGCATTATTATGTTACTTCGCAACTTAGATGTGAGGAATGGCATCTGCAATGGTACACGGCTGATAGTCAAGCACCAACACAATCACTCCATAGATGCTGAAGTTATATCTTCATCCCAAAGTGGAAAGCGGGTTTTAATCCCTAGGATTAAACTTGTGCCCAATGACGTCAATCTGCCGTTCACATTGCAGAGAAGACAGTTCCCCATCAGGCTGGCGTATTCGATGACCATCAACAAAGCTCAAGGGCAGACATTTGGGACTGTTGGTATTTTTCTTCCTGAGCATGTCTTTTCACATGGACAGCTCTATGTTGCATTTTCCTGGGCAAGGTCATTCCAAGACATTCATGTGTGCCTCACCCATGCGACTGACCATCTTCATCCTTCAACGGGAAACATTGTTTTTAGGGATGTTCTGTAAATAGTTACCTTACTACTTGGTGCGTCCCATGCATGTGCACAGGTATCGCTAGTACTCAGATAATTCCTTGAGAATATGTTGCAATAATTCACTCAACCACTTGGGGTGTTTCTGTTGCGCAGAACCAATTATCGATAGGATTGGACACAGTGGGATGCTTTCTTTTTGTATTTTGAGTACGGTAAACTGTACATCAGAGGACGCTGTGAGCCATGTGGATGGATTCGCTCATATACATCATGTGGGAGTTCTTTGCGTTTGCACAATTGCAATAAATGCGTTTGCAATTTTTGTTCAAGTGCGGCTGTGCAGTCGCAATGAGCCACGTTACCAAGTAATTTGAATTTTGTTTCGTCATTCAGAACCTCAAGCACTTTTTCCATGTAATCGCGCTTGTTCATAACAACTACTCTAGATCCTTTATCAGGTTTACACATATGTCTTGGTTGGTATTCACACCTCAAACAGTGGGCATACATTCACGTTCCACATGAAAGTCAGATGTGTTATTTGGGGTTCCACAATAAGCATATCTGTGTCGGAGTGGCGACCCGTCCAGGATTGTACCCATTAGCCAAGGAGACTGCTTAGGCAGCACCAACGGTCTGCACAGAGTATCGTCCTGATGGAATAAGCATATGCAATGTCAGTCAGTCGTGCCATACAGTAATTTGATTAATTAGAAGTAGGAATGTAGCCTGGATGAGTTTGAGCGTAGAGTAGCAGTTGAAACCCGAGTCCTATCCAGGTTCCTCCTGATGATTTCGTCTTTACTTTTTGCTCGTTCGAGTTCCTTCTGATGATTCCAATGCAGTACCTGTTTTATTTGGTCTTCCATTTGATTTGAATTTAATTTTGAGCTCACCTGGAACATAGTTGCGGGGAGCTTATGGGAATGCGCGTCGTCAGTCGGTCTGTCCATCCATCCACAAACACTTGCAACTATTTCTCTGAAACGACACACACAATTTCAATGAAACTTCACCACAACCTTCATCACCCGTGATGTACCAAAGTTTGCTCACACCATTACAAAAGTCAGGGTTTGAGGGGATCTGCGGGGGGTTGCCCCCCAAAATAGGTATTCGCTTTCTTCTCAGAAACTACATACACAATTCCGATGAAACTTGACCACAACCTTCATCACCCGTGATGTACCAAAGTTTGTTCATGCTATTTATAAGATCGGGATCGAAGGGGATTTACGGGGGGGGGGGTGAGAGGGGGGGTCGGTCACCACCCAAAATAGGTATTTGCTAAAATATTCGTTCATTCGTGCATTTTGCTGATTCCGCCCCACATTGACTTCCTTCTCAGTACCATTAATCTACCAGGTGAGCGCCGATGGGTGTTTCCGCTATGTTTTTAATGACAAATTTGCCACCACAAGAGTTGGCTCACACCAAGTCCTTCTCAAGACTGCGCAAAGCATTCCTTGAATACCGTCTCGTTACCTCCACCAAAGAAGGTGAAGGAGGTTATGTTTTCACCCCTCTCTTGTCTGTTTGTTTGTTTGTGATTGTCTGTGTACAGGATATCTCAAAAACTTGTGGAAGGATCTGGATGAAATTTTGTGGACAGGTTCAGTGTGTGACAAGGACGAACTGATTACATTGTGGTGAAGATCCAGATCCGGATCCGACTACTAGAATTTTTTAAAAGTGATTCTTCACCATTGAGAGATAGGGAAAAACGAATATATAGCACGATATCTCAAAAAGTTGGGGACAGATTCGGGCGAAATTTGGTGGATATGTTGGCTGTGTGGTAAGGACGAATTGATTCGATTTTGGTGAAGCTCCGAATCTGGATCTGGATGCGAGAATTATTTCATTTTTTACGTGATTCTTCACCATTGAGAGATCGGGCCAAAAACGATATAGTACTGTATAGCATGATATCTCAAAAATGTATTTGGTCCGGTATGTTCTCGTGGAACAGGTATTACGTGGCGGAGGTATGCGCTCTACCGAGTGTCATTCTTGTTTTCTTTGTTTTTTCTGCCACCGCTTATCCGATTGACACAAAATTTTAACCATATGTGTGATGACTCTTGTAGAATGTTTCAATGATAATTATGACGTCCTAGGTCACGTGGTTTGGCAGCCATGTGGGGAAAAAGGAAAAACTTTCGACCTCTGTTTCTCCAAAACCGCTCCATGTAAAAATTTAACACTTGGCTCATGTGAAGTACTCCCCATGGGAAATTATTATGATTTTTAGCTCCCCTGCAACGTAGTTCCAGAGTGCTTATGGGATGGCATGTTGTCTGTCCGTCCGTCCGTCCACAAACACTTGTAACTTCTTCTCCGAAACGACACACACGATTTTGATGAAACTTCACCACAACCTTCATCACCCGTGATCTACCAAAGTTTGTTCACGCAATTGAAAAAAATCAGGGTCTAATGGTATTTACAGGTGGAGAGGTGGGTTCCCCCCAAAAATACGTATTTGCTTTCTTCTCAGAAACTACGCATGCAATTCTGATGAATCTTGACAATCTTCATCACCCACGATGTACTAAAGTGTGTTTACTGCATTAAAAAAATCGAGGCCTGGGGGCCTCTACAGAGGGAATTTATGGGGAAGGTATGGCCCCCGCAAAATATGTATTTGCTTTCTTCTCCGAAAGATTAATCTCGCATTAAATTAATTGCGTGCGCATTCATCTCCAAGAGTCTCGGCTGTAGGCCTCCAAGGGAGAAGTTTGGCCATCCGTACAGGTAGGGATTAAACCCCCTGGACACAACAATATTTGAAGAGCCACATTATCATGTTATTGTGGTTGTTTAATGGCGTACATGGTACAACTACGGAATTATTTGCGGTCCGTCAGGTTCAAGGTGGTCACGTGGGTGAGGTGAGGAGTAATAATGGATGGCGGATGATTAAGAATGCTAATCGTTTCCCATTATCATTTCTTACACTGATTTCTCAAGGTCTCAGGTGTGAAGACCGACCAAGTTCAGACATTGTGTTGCAAGATATTTTGGCTGCAGTGTTGATTTAACATTTCGGTGACAATTATTTTTGTCTAAACTTTCATAACTGAGCAACATTTACTCAGATCTTGTTCCAAATACCTGGTGTGTATGAATAATGGGCGGCACTTTTGGAGAGCAATCGACTGTATTGAAAAATCGTATTGAACAGGTCCAACCCGAGCTTCGTACTCAGCATGCATTGCGCGGTCCCACCACCAACATCACCCTCGGCATCCCCTGCTGGTTTTCACGCCACTAGATGTAAGAACACCACATGTAATAGATCTTACACTTAATTTCATGTCGCCGTTTTTAATAATATACGAGACGACCTGTGAACCTGTTGGGTTCCGGTTGTGACAGCGGTTGATGAAAAAAATAATTTCAAGAAAAAAAAAAGATAGCTCCAGTGAACTATACCGCTGAGGTTGTTTGCATTGATCAAATTCTCCCGAAGAGTACTTGACTGAATCGTGAATTGATCTTTTTAATAATTTTTTTCGTTGCCCGATTTGAATGAAACTTGATACTGCACACCCCAGGCGAATGGTAAGTAAGGTGGCCCTAAAATTTTTGCGCTATCGTGTACCGTTTTGGCTTTATTCCAGGAACATACAAGATGAGAGTTTTTGTAATATATGGATGTATTAAGCACGTACTCTGTGTATTGTCTTATCTCAGCGGATTTTAGCATCAACAGCTCGACCAACACCCATTTAAGCAGAGAAACACAGTGTAAAGCAGAACTGGAGGAAAAGGCAAAACATATCCTGTATAGGTATAACTATCAGTCTGTGTTTATCTCGGTAACAATACTTTGACTGTTAATGTTAACGTGTGCTTCAGCATCAAGCTCTTCTGGTGCATCAACATTTTATCATGTTGTGTGTTACTGTTTGTGCTACGAGCTTGCAAAACGGATGGTAATTCCTAATTAGATTACTCATTCACTCTATTTTCTATATAAAAATGTAACCTTGAAAAATGAAAAATTTACCGTGAAAAACAACAATTGGGAATTCTTTCATCAGAAATTGTTGGGGACCCGTGAAGAACTTCAGTTTTATACGAGTGTTTGCCCTTCAGTTCCATCTCATGTAATGTATGTATATTATAGTCTGGCTGCATACTTTTTCAAATCAGATTAACAGTTGACTGCAATCACATCACTCGATGCAAATACCGTGATATCTGCCGTGGCTGGAAGAAGATATCCACACACTTGAGTTCTGTTTCACTTTGTTACTCACGTTGAAATAAAGGATTTTTAAAATCTTGATTGTAAAAACAAATAAAGGAGGTGGCATTGCCCCCGCCCCCCATACCCCACCCAAAATCTACCGGTGCCACCACCCTCCTCATTCCCCCCTTCCTCCTCTCTTCCCCCCTCCATCTCCTCACTCTCCCTCTTTTTCTCACCCCATCCCTCTCCATTCTCCTTTTTCTCCCCCCCTCCCAGTATACCCGTCAGCGAAGCGATGGGTAGTATTTACTCGTGCTGTAATAATATGGGTGGAAGCATATCTGGTAACGTCAGAGTGCCCTTCTAGTTTTTTTAGCCCCATTGGAGTTGATCTGAAACGGGGGGGCGGGGGGCTTATGGATTTCATCTCGTTTTTTGTGTGTGCATGTGTGCGTCCGCAACCATATATCAGACATGTATTGTCCGATTTTAGTCCCACTCGGCACAAAGACAACATATGATGGTATACATTTGCAAATCATTTTATTTCACGATGCAAACAAAAATGGACGACTGGAGGCCATTTTAGTTGTGAAAAAACCCGATGTCGAACACGTCCTCAACCATTTCTCAGACATGCATTTTCCGATTTTGTTCAAATTTGGCGCACAGATAATGAATGATGGCTTAGATACGCACATCATTTGTTTTCAATACCAGATCCAAGATGCCTGACTGGCTTTTGTTACTTCAATGTGTCCACAACCATTTCTCTGACATGCATGGTCCGATTTTGTTCAAAATTGGCACAAGCACAGTACATGATGGCATACATGTGCACTTCACTTTATTGTGCGATCTGATAAAAGATAGCTGATTGGTAGACTGGCGGACATTTTAGTTGTTTAAAACACCCCTCTATTGAACATGTCTTCAACCATTTCTAAGACATGCATTCACCGGTCTTGTTTAAACTTGGCACACAGATAAGGAATGACGGCTTAAATATGCATGTCATTTTTCTTCGAGATGAGATCCAAGATGACCGACTGGCGGCCATTTTAGTTGTAAAAAATACCTCGATGTTGAACATGTCCTCAACCATTTTTCGGACATGCATTTACCGATGTTGTTCAATCTTGGCACACAGACAAAGAATGATGGCTTACATAAGCACATCATTTTTCTTTGAGATCAGATCCAATATGGCCGACTGGCGGCCAATTTGTGACTTAAATGTGTCCCCAATCATTTCTCAGACATGCTGGTCGGATTTTGTTTAAACTTGGCACAAGCACAGTACATAATGGCACACACTTGCACCTCATTTTATTTTATGATCTGATCAAAGATGGCTGACTGGTAGACTGGTGGCCATTTTGGTTCATAAATATGGGCTCGCCCTTTTACTCCGTATCACAAAATTACTAAAACAACGGTGACTATGACATTTCATGTGTTTTTTTTTTTTACTTGTTTATTTTATACTTGCTCTAATCTCGTGGAAGATCTTTGACAACGAACAAATCAGGACACAACACAACAAAGCGAACAGCAGAAGAAAGGGGAAACACCAACAGTAGGGCGGAGGGAGAAATTGGACAGAGATGGACACACAAGGGAAGAATGAGATTGCAGACCAGCCTGGTGTTGGCTCAGTGGTTAGGGTGGCGGCTTGGGATCCTAGGGTCTTGAGTTCAAGCCTCGTCGGCCGCTGAATTAATACACCAGGGGGTTGACTCAGCCTGTCAGCCTTCCGTGGTCGGCAAAATGAGTACCAGTTCCAGTGTGTACTGGTAGAGGGGCACTGCATCAGCGACACAGTCGCGCTTCAAGAAATGATAGCTACCCTGGCAGCTAAGCTGCCATACGACCACAGATTGCAGAGAGTGTGGAATGTGGTTCCACAGGCAGAGAAAAAGAGGAATGAATGAGTGGAGGTGGGCAGTGGTTCTGGATTTAGGCAGTTTCACCAGGTGGTGTTGCTGGTGGACCATGTGCGTGCTGCAGATACCTGGGGGTGTGGCGGGGGGAGGACTAAACACAGAAATGATAGAGGGTGCAAGTCCAGAAATGAGGCAGAAGAAGACAGAGTGATAGGCCAATAGACTCAGCTTTATCGAGAGAGATTCCAATGATATTGAAGGCCTTTGTTTCAATGGCATCAAGCTGTGTAAGATGTGAGGCAGGGGAGCCAGCCCAGAGTAGAGAGCCCTTCTCCATCGAGCTGTGGATGAACTCCATATACGTGTATAGGTAGTCAGGTGTGCCGGCGTCCGGCTTTGGAGGCCAATTTTGAAATTTGGCTTGCCCAAGAGAGATCATGACTGAGAGTGAGACCCAATAATTTGAGTACACACACACACACACACACACACACACACACACACACACACACACACACACACACACACACACACACACACACACACACACACACACACACACACACACACACACACACACACACACACACACACACACACACACACACACACATTTCAAGGCCATTTTCCCTGCTAGAGCAGGGGTTAGCCGTGTGGGTCCCATGATAATCTTCTATCATGGTTCCCTTTTTAAGGCGATGGTTTTTTATGGCCAGATGCCCTTCCTGGCGCCAACCCTTTCGTCGCCTCTTACAACACGCAGGAATACGGTGTACCTATTCTAAACCGGGGCACACACCAGGACATCCCAGCAAGCTGGTACTCATTTTGCCGACCTCGGAAGGATGACAGGCTGAGTCAACCCCACCTGGTGTTAATTGAATGTCTGATCGGGATTTGAACTCAGGACCCCAGGATCCCAAGCCCAAGACCCAAGAATTTGAGTGACTGTTCATTATGTTTTAAGTGAAATTTCTTTATTTTGTGATGCTGTAATATATATATATATATTTTTTTTTTTTACAGGAGTTGTACCTAAATGCATGAGCTCTGAAGGTGTGGATAGTGTAAAGGAGCGGGAGATTGATGAACTCAAAGAAATGAAGGAAGCCTTACGGTACGTGCTTTTTTTACGTGTGAATTTGGCCTTGCAGTACACAAACAAGCTAAAGGGAAATGCTTAGATTTACGTTGCACACAAGTAAGCCTTATGCACATGAAGTAAGCCTTAGTTGGGGTATATTCCGAGAATATTTCCGCTTTTATGAAAACGAACCATGCATGGAAGCTTTCGGGTGTTTGTGGATGGAAGCCTTCGAGTGTGTTTTGGGAGAAGCCTTCGTTGTACTCAGGAGAAGTCTTTGGGTGTACACCGGTAGAAGCTATGGCATGTGTTTAGGGCAGAAGCAATAGTCTGCATGGTTAGAAGCCTCATCGGTTGTGCGTGGGAACTTAAGCCTGCCACACATTAGCTGATGTTCACTGTCGCAACACGACGACACAGTCAGCGAATCTCGTAAAGTCTTGTGTTGTCGTAGACTGCCATACACTATGCGACTGTCCGTGACACTATTGTCAGAAAACAAAATGGTGATGAAGAGGAAACACAGATAGAAGATTTGAAGGGTGAAAGTTCTGAGCACTGGCAGAAGTCACTTAAAGATGAGCTGCAATTGGTCATTACAATGCTCCCCGTCGGCGATCTTCGTCGACTGCCAAACACTACATGATGATGCAAGACTATTTCTGACAACTCGTCATTAAGGCTGAACATGTTCAACTTTTATGATGATCGCTGACGAGCCTGAAAACCTTGTTGACGACAGCTGCACATTACATGATTGTCAAAGACTTTCACAGACTATACTGTCGCAGACGGTCTTGTCGCGTTGTGTCAACTATTGTGTGGCAGGCTTCATGATTAGGGTGTGCATAGTTATAAACCTTGAGGTGTGTTTGGGTGGAAGCCTTAGGTTGTTAATGTGTGGAAGCCTGAGAACGTTACCATGTGTTCTGAGCTGCTTAATTTGTTTTGAGTACTGCCAAGTTTGGATTTATCCTGATTTAAAATTATGAGTAAATACAGCACACTACAACAACTGGAGTGAACTGTTGCACTTTGACACATCTTTTGACAGTCTGTCCAAGGAAGAGTATGATTGTGAACAGCAACATAGGCTGGAAGCATGTAGATCAACCACAACCTCAGCTTCTCCATCACCACAAGTTTCTACATCTGGTCTCTCAGAATCAACTGAATTGAGCAAGCCTGAGGTATATTTTGTTCTTTGTTTAATTGCTTGCTTCATTACCTCTGCCACCGAAGGTGAAGGCCGTTATGTTTTCACCCCTTTCTGTCTGTCTGTTTGTCTGTCTGTCTGTCTGTGCACGGGATACCTCAAAAAGTTGTGAACGGATCCGGATGAAATTCTGTGGGACAAGGACGAACTGATTAGATTTTGGTGAAGATCTGGATCTGGATCCGACTCATAGAATTTTCTTAAAGTGATTCTTCACCATTGAGAGATTGGTCGAAACCGATATATAGCACGATATCTCAAAAAGTTGTGGACGGATTTGGATGAAACTTGGTGGACACGGGTGTGTGACAAAGAAGAATTGATTCGATTTTGGTGAAGATCCGGATCCTGATCCGACTACGAGAATTTTAAAAGTGATTCTTCACCATTGAGTGATCGGGCCACAAATGATATAGTACTGTATCGCATGATATTTCAAAAATGTATTCAGCCCGATATGTTCTCGTGGATCAGACATTACGTGGTGGAGGTATGCACTCTATCAAGTGCCCTTCTAGTTTTTCATGTGTTTCTACATTCATATTTACATTAGAATAGCAAATACAACCTATCACTTCACTGATGAGATTATTACGTTTGGGGGGTGGGGGTGGGGTAGGGGTATGAGAAAGACAGAGGGAGGGAGAGAGAGAGGATGTGGGAGGGGAGGGGAGGGGGGGAGATAGAACGGAGGGGAGGGAGAGGAGGGAGAGAGATGGAATGGAGGGGAGGGAGAGAGATAGGATGGAGGGGAGGGAGAGTGATAGGACGGAGGGAGGGAGGGAGAGTGATAGGACGGAGGGAGGGAGAGAGATGATAGGACGGAGGGGAGGGAGAAAGATGATAGGACGTAGGGGAGGGAGAGAGATGAGAGGACGGAGGAGAGGGAGGGGACAGAGGTGAGAGAGAGAGAGAGAGAGAGAGAGAGAGAGAGAGAGAGAGAGAGAGAGAGAGAGAGAGAGAGAGAGATTAGACAGTGGGAGAGGAAGAGAGATCGAGAGGACAGAGGGGAGGGAGAGAGAGACAGAGAGGACGGAGGGGAGGGAGAGAGAGACAGAGAGGACGGAGGGGAGGGAGAGAGAGATAGAGAGGATGGAGGGGAGGGAGGTAGAGAGGGGGCAGAGGGGTGGGAGAGAGCGAGAGAGGGGCAGAGGGGTGGGAGAGAGCGAGAGAGAGCAGAGGGGTGGGAGAGAGAGATAGAGAGGATGGAGGGGAGGGAGATAGAGAGGTGGCAGAGGGGTGGGAGAGAGCGAGAGAGGGGCAGAGGGGTGGGAGAGAGAGATAGAGAGGACGGAGGGGAGGGAGAGAGATAGAGAGGACGGAGGGGAGGGAGAGAGATAGAGAGGACGGAGGGGAGGGAGAGAGATAGAGAGGACGGAGGGGAGGGAGAGAGATAGAGAGGACGGAGGGGAGGGAGAGAGAGATAGAAAGGACGGAGGGGAGGGAGAGAGAGAGAGAGAGAGAGAGAGAGAGAGAGAGAGAGAGAGAGAGAGAGAGAGAGAGAGAGAGAGAGAGAGAGAGAGAGAGAGAGAGAGAGAGAGAGAGAGAGAGAGAGAGATTAGACAGAGGGGGAGGGAAAGAGAGATCGAGAGGACAGAGGGGAGGGAGAGAGAGAGATCGAGAGGATGGAGGGGAGGGAGAGAGAGATCGAGAGGACGGAGGGGAGGGAGAGAGAGATCGAGAGGACGGAGGGGAGGGAGAGAGAGATAGAGAGGACGGAGGGGAGGGAGAGAGAGATAGAGAGGACGGAGGGGAGGGAGAGAGAGATAGAGAGGACGGAGGGGAGGGAGAGAGAGATAGAGAGGACGGAGGGGAGGGAGAGAGAGATAGAGAGGACTGAGGGGAAGGAGAGAGCGATAGAAAGGACGGAGGGGAGGGAGATAGAGAGGGGCAGAGGGGTGGGAGAGAGAGAAGCAGAGGGGTGAGAGAGAGACAGGGGCAGAGGGGTGGGGGAGAGGGAGAGGCAGAGGGGTGGGGGAGAGGCAGAGGGGTGGGGGAGAGGCAGAGGGGTGGGGGAGAGGCAGAGGGGTGGGAGAGAGGAAGAGGGGTGGGAGAGAGGAAGAGGGGTGGGCGAGAGGGAGAGGCAGAGGGGTGGGAGAGAGGGAGAGGACGGAGGGGAGGGAGAGAGAGATGGAGAGGACGGAGGGGAGGGAGAGAGAGATGGAGAGGACGGAGGGGAGGGAGAGAGAGATGGAGAGGACGGAGGGGAGGGAGAGAGAGATAGAGAGGACGGAGGGGAGGGAGAGAGATAGAGAGGACGGAGGGGAGGGAGAGAGAGGGGGCAGAGGGGTGGGAGAGAGCGAGAGAGGGGCAGAGGGGTGGGAGAGAGAGATAGAGAGGACGGAGGGGAGGGAGAGAGATAGAGAGGACGGAGGGGAGGGAGAGAGATAGAGAGGACTGAGGGGAGGAAGAGAGAGATAGAGAGGACTGAGGGGAAGGAGAGAGAGATAGAAAGG
Organism: Eptatretus burgeri; assembly: GCF_056783735.1. Taxonomy (NCBI): domain Eukaryota; kingdom Metazoa; phylum Chordata; class Myxini; order Myxiniformes; family Myxinidae; genus Eptatretus; species Eptatretus burgeri. The sequence continues at coordinate 107,948,755 of NC_140969.1, forward strand.
ACGGAGGGGAGGGAGAGAGAGAGAGAGAGAGAGAGAGAGAGAGAGAGAGAGAGAGAGAGAGAGAGAGAGAGAGAGAGAGAGAGAGAGAGAGAGAGAGAGAGAGAGAGAGAGAGAGATTAGACAGAGGGGGAGGGAAAGAGAGATCGAGAGGACAGAGGGGAGGGAGAGAGAGACATCGAGAGGACCGAGGGGAGGGAGAGAGAGATGGAGAGGACGGAGGGGAGGGAGAGAGAGATCGAGAGGACGGAGGGGAGAGAGAGAGAGATAGAGAGGACGGAGGGGAGGGAGAGAGAGAGATAGAGAGGACGGAGGGGAGGGAGAGAGAGATAGAGAGGACTGAGGGGAAGGAGAGAGAGATAGAAAGGACGGAGGGGAGGGAGATAGAGAGGGGCAGAGGGGTGGGAGAGAGAGAGGCAGAGGGGTGGGAGAGAGAGAGAAGCAGAGGGGTGAGAGAGAGACAGGGGCAGAGGGGTGGGGGAGAGGGAGAGGCAGAGGGGTGGGGGAGAGGGAGAGGCAGAGGGGTGGGGGAGAGGCAGAGGGGTGGGGGAGAGGCAGAGGGGTGGGGGAGAGGCAGAGGGGTGGGAGAGAGGAAGAGGGGTGGGAGAGAGGGAGAGGCAGAGGGGTGGGAGAGAGGGAGGGGAGGGAGAGAGAGATGGAGAGGACGGAGGGGAGGGAGAGAGAGATGGAGAGGATGGAGGGGAGGGAGAGAGAGATGGAGAGGACGGAGGGGAGGGAGAGAGAGATAGAGAGGACGGAGGGGAGGGAGAGAGAGATAGAGAGGACGGAGGGGAGGGAGAGAGAGATAGGACGGAGGGGAGGGAGAGAGAGATAGAGAGGACTGAGGGGAGGAAGAGAGAGAGAGAGATAGAGAGGACTGAGGGGAGGGAGATAGAGAGGATGGAGGGGAGGGAGATAGAGAGGTGGCAGAGGGGTGGGAGAGAGCGAGATGGAGGCAGAGGCAGGTGGGGGGAGAGAGAGAGAGAGAGAGAGAGAGAGAGAGAGAGAGAGAGAGAGAGAGAGAGAGAGAGAGAGAGAGAGAGAGAGAGAGAGAGAGAGAGAGAGAGATTAGACAGTGGGAGAGGAAGAGAGATCGAGAGGACAGAGGGGAGGGAGAGAGAGACAGAGAGGACGGAGGGGAGGGAGAGAGAGATAGAGAGGACTGAGGGGAGGGAGAGAGAGATAGAGAGGATGGAGGGGAGGGAGAGAGAGATAGAGAGGATGGAGGGGAGGGAGGTAGAGAGGGGGCAGAGGGGTGGGAGAGAGCGAGAGAGGGGCAGAGGGTGGGAGAGAGCGAGAGAGAGCAGAGGGGTGGGAGAGAGAGATAGAGAGGATGGAGGGGAGGGAGATAGAGAGGTGGCAGAGGGGTGGGAGAGAGCGAGAGAGGGGCAGAGGGGTGGGAGAGAGAGATAGAGAGGACGGGGGGGAGGGAGAGAGATAGAGAGGACGGAGGGGAGGGAGAGAGATAGAGAGGACGGAGGGGAGGGAGAGAGATAGAGAGGACTGAGGGGAAGGAGAGAGAGATAGAAAGGACGGAGGGGAGGGAGATAGAGAGGATGGAGGGGAGGGAGATAGAGAGGTGGCAGAGGGGTGGGAGAGAGCGAGATGGAGGCAGAGGCAGGTGGGGGAGAGAGAGAGAGAGAGAGAGAGAGAGAGAGAGAGAGAGAGAGAGAGAGAGAGAGAGAGAGAGAGAGAGAGAGAGAGAGAGAGAGAGAGAGAGAGAGAGAGAGAGAGAGAGAGGAGCAGAGGGGTGGGGGAGAGGGAGAGGCAGAGAGGTGGGAGAGAGAGGCAGAGGGGTGGGAGAGAGGGAGAGGACTGAGGGGAGGGCGAGAGAGATAGAGTGGATGGAGGGGAGGGAGAGAGAGATGGAGAGGATGGAGGGGAGGAAGAGAGAGATGGAGAGGACGGAGGGGAGGGAGAGAGAGATAGAGAGGACGGAGGGGAGGGAGAGAGAGATAGAGAGGACGGAGGGGAGGGAGAGAGAGATAGGACGGAGGGGAGGGAGAGAGAGATAGAGAGGACTGAGGGGAGGAAGAGAGAGAGAGAGAGAGATAGAGAGGACTGAGGGGAGGGAGATAGAGAGGATGGAGGGGAGGGAGATAGAGAGGAGGCAGGGGGGGGGGGGAGAGGGAGAGGGGGGCAGAGGGGTGGGAGAGAGAGAGGTGGAGGCAGAGGCAGGTGGGGGAGAGAGAGAGAGAGAGAGAGAGAGAGAGAGAGAGAGAGAGAGAGAGAGAGAGAGAGAGAGAGAGAGAGAGAGAGAGAGAGAGAGAGAGAGAGAGAGAGAGAGAGAGAGAGAGAGAGAGAGAGAGAGAGAGAGAGAGAGAGAGAGATTAGACAGTGGGAGAGGAAGAGAGATCGAGAGGACAGAGGGGAGGGAGAGAGAGACAGAGAGGACGGAGGGGAGGGAGAGAGAGATAGAGAGGACTGAGGGGAGGGAGAGAGAGATAGAGAGGATGGAGGGAGGGAGAGAGAGATAGAGAGGATGGAGGGAGGGAGGTAGAGAGGGGGCAGAGGGGTGGGAGAGAGCGAGAGAGGGGCAGAGGGTGGGAGAGAGCGAGAGAGAGCAGAGGGGTGGGAGAGAGAGATAGAGAGGATGGAGGGGAGGGAGATAGAGAGGTGGGAGAGGGGTGGGAGAGAGCGAGAGAGGGGCAGAGGGGAGGGAGAGAGAGATAGAGAGGACGGAAGGGAAGGAGAGAGATAGAGAGGAGGGAGGGGAGGGAGAGGCATAGAGAGGACGGAGGGGAGGGAGAGAGATAGAGAGGACTGAGGGGAAGGAGAGAGAGATAGAAAGGACGGAGGGGAGGGAGATAGAGAGGATGGAGGGGAGGGAGATAGAGAGGTGGCAGAGGGGTGGGAGAGAGCGAGATGGAGGCAGAGGCAGGTGGGGGGGAGAGAGAGAGAGAGAGAGAGAGAGAGAGAGAGAGAGAGAGAGAGAGAGAGAGAGAGAGAGAGAGAGAGAGAGAGAGAGAGAGAGAGGAGCAGAGGGGTGGGGGAGAGGGAGAGGCAGAGAGGTGGGAGAGAGAGGCAGAGGGGTGGGAGAGAGGGAGAGGACTGAGGGGAGGGCGAGAGAGATAGAGTGGATGGAGGGAGGGAGAGAGAGATGGAGAGGATGGAGGGGAGGGAGAGAGAGATGGAGAGGACGGAGGGGAGGGAGAGAGAGATAGAGAGGACGGAGGGGAGGGAGAGAGAGATAGAGAGGACGGAGGGAGGGAGAGAGAGATAGGACGGAGGGGAGGGAGAGAGAGAGATAGAGAGGACTGAGGGGAGGAAGAGAGAGAGAGAGAGAGATAGAGAGGACTGAGGGGAGGGAGATAGAGAGGATGGAGGGGAGGGAGATAGAGAGGATGGAGGGAGGGAGATAGAGAGGTGGCAGAGGGGTGGGAGAGAGCGAGAGAGGGGCAGAGGGGTGGGAGAGAGAGAGATGGAGGCAGAGGCAGGTGGGGGAGAGAGAGAGAGAGAGAGAGAGAGAGAGAGAGAGAGAGAGAGAGAGAGAGAGAGAGAGAGAGAGAGAGAGAGAGAGAGAGAGAGAGAGAGAGAGAGAGAGAGAGAGAGATTAGACAGAGGGGGAGGGAGAGAGAGATCGAGAGGATGGAGGGGAGGGAGAGAGAGATCGAGAGGATGGAGGGGAGGGAGAGAGAGATCGAGAGGACAGAGGGGAGGGAGAGAGAGATCGAGAGGACGGAGGGGAGGGAGAGAGAGATAGAGAGGACGGAGGGGAGGGAGAGAGAGATAGAGAGGACGGAGGGGAGGGAGAGAGAGATAGAGAGGACGGAGGGGAGGGAGAGAGAGATAGAGAGGACGGAGGGGAGGGAGAGAGAGATAGAGAGGACTGAGGGGAAGGAGAGAGCGATAGAAAGGACGGAGGGGAGGGAGATAGAGAGGGGCAGAGGGGTGGGAGAGAGAGAAGCAGAGGGGTGAGAGAGAGACAGGGGCAGAGGGGTGGGGGAGAGGGAGAGGCAGAGGGGTGGGGGAGAGGCAGAGGGGTGGGGGAGAGGCAGAGGGGTGGGGGAGAGGCAGAGGGGTGGGAGAGAGGAAGAGGGGTGGGCGAGAGGGAGAGGCAGAGGGGTGGGAGAGAGGGAGAGGACGGAGGGGAGGGAGAGAGAGATGGAGAGGACGGAGGGGAGGGAGAGAGAGATGGAGAGGACGGAGGGGAGGGAGAGAGAGATGGAGAGGACGGAGGGGAGGGAGAGAGAGGGGGCAGAGGGGTGGGAGAGAGCGAGAGAGGGGCAGAGGGGTGGGAGAGAGAGATAGAGAGGACGGAGGGGAGGGAGAGAGATAGAGAGGACGGAGGGGAGGGAGAGAGATAGAGAGGACTGAGGGGAGGAAGAGAGAGATAGAGAGGACTGAGGGGAAGGAGAGAGAGATAGAAAGGACGGAGGGGAGGGAGGGAGAGAGAGAGAGAGAGAGAGAGAGAGAGAGAGAGAGAGAGAGAGAGAGAGAGAGAGAGAGAGAGAGAGAGAGAGAGAGAGAGAGAGAGAGAGAGAGAGAGAGAGAGAGAGAGAGAGAGAGAGAGAGAGAGAGAGATTAGACAGAGAGAGGGAGAGAGAGAGAGAGAGAGAGAGAGAGATTAGACAGAGGGGGAGGGAAAGAGAGATCGAGAGGACAGAGGGGAGGGAGAGAGAGACATCGAGAGGACCGAGGGGAGGGAGAGAGAGATGGAGAGGACGGAGGGGAGGGAGAGAGAGATAGAGAGGACGGAGGGGAGAGAGAGAGAGATAGAGAGGACGGAGGGGAGGGAGAGAGAGAGATAGAGAGGACGGAGGGGAGGGAGATAGAGAGGGGCAGAGGGGTGGGAGAGAGAGAGGCAGAGGGGTGGGAGAGAGAGAGAAGCAGAGGGGTGAGAGAGAGACAGGGGCAGAGGGGTGGGGGAGAGGGAGAGGCAGAGGGGTGGGGGAGAGGGAGAGGCAGAGGGGTGGGGGAGAGGCAGAGGGGTGGGGGAGAGGCAGAGGGGTGGGAGAGAGGAAGAGGGTGGGAGAGAGGGAGAGGCAGAGGGGTGGGAGAGAGGGAGGGAGGGAGAGAGAGATGGAGAGGACGGAGAGGACGGAGGGGAGGGAGAGAGAGATGGAGGGGAGGGAGAGAGAGATGGAGAGGACGGAGGGGAGGGAGAGAGAGATAGAGAGGACGGAGGGGAGGGAGAGAGAGATAGAGAGGACGGAGGGGAGGGAGAGAGAGATAGGACGGAGGGGAGGGAGAGAGAGATAGAGAGGACTGAGGGGAGGAAGAGAGAGAGAGATAGAGAGGACTGAGGGGAGGGAGATAGAGAGGATGGAGGGGAGGGAGATAGAGAGGTGGCAGAGGGGTGGGAGAGAGCGAGATGGAGGCAGAGGCAGGTGGGGGGAGAGAGAGAGAGAGAGAGAGAGAGAGAGAGAGAGAGAGAGAGAGAGAGAGAGAGAGAGAGAGAGAGAGAGAGAGAGAGAGAGAGAGAGAGAGAGAGAGAGAGAGAGAGGAGCAGAGGGGTGGGGGAGAGGGAGAGGCAGAGAGGTGGGAGAGAGAGGCAGAGGGGTGGGAGAGAGGGAGAGGACTGAGGGGAGGGCGAGAGAGATAGAGTGGATGGAGGGGAGGGAGAGAGAGATGGAGAGGATGGAGGGGAGGGAGAGAGAGATGGAGAGGACGGAGGGGAGGGAGAGAGAGATAGAGAGGACGGAGGGAGGGAGAGAGAGATAGAGAGGACGGAGGGGAGGGAGAGAGAGATAGAGAGGACGGAGCGGAGGGACAGAGAGATAGGACGGAGGGGAGGGAGAGAGAGATAGAGAGGACTGAGGGGAGGAAGAGAGAGAGAGATAGAGAGGACTGAGGGGAGGGAGATAGAGAGGATGGAGGGGAGGGAGATAGAGAGGATGGAGGGGAGGGAGATAGAGAGGACTGAGGGGAGGGAGATAGAGAGGATGGAGGGGAGGGAGATAGAGAGGTGGCAGAGGGGTGGGAGAGAGCGAGAGAGGGGCAGAGGGGTGGGAGAGAGAGAGATGGAGGCAGAGGCAGGTGGGGGAGAGAGAGAGAGAGAGAGAGAGAGAGAGAGAGAGAGAGAGAGAGAGAGAGAGAGAGAGAGAGAGAGAGAGATAGAGAGAGATTAGACAGAGGGGGAGGGAAAGAGAGATCGAGAGGACAGAGGGGAGGGAGAGAGAGATCGAGAGGATGGAGGGGAGGGAGAGAGAGATCGAGAGGACAGAGGGGAGGGAGAGAGAGATCGAGAGGACGGAGGGGAGGGAGAGAGAGATAGAGAGGACGGAGGGAGGGGAGAGAGAGATAGAGAGGACGGAGGGGAGGGAGAGAGAGATAGAGAGGACGGAGGGGAGGGAGAGAGAGATAGAGAGGACGGAGGGGAGGGAGAGAGAGATAGAGAGGACTGAGGGGAAGGAGAGAGCGATAGAAAGGACGGAGGGAGGGAGATAGAGAGGGGCAGAGGGGTGGGAGAGAGAGAAGCAGAGGGGTGAGAGAGAGACAGGGGCAGAGGGGTGGGGGAGAGGGAGAGGCAGAGGGGTGGGGGAGAGGCAGAGGGGTGGGGGAGAGGCAGAGGGGTGGGGGAGAGGCAGAGGGGTGGGAGAGAGGAAGAGGGGTGGGCGAGAGGGAGAGGCAGAGGGGTGGGAGAGAGGGAGAGGACGGAGGGGAGGGAGAGAGAGATGGAGAGGACGGAGGGGAGGGAGAGAGAGATGGAGAGGACGCAGGGGAGTGAGAGAGAGATGGAGAGGATGGAGGGAAGGGAGACAGAGGGGGCAGAGGGGTGGGAGAGAGGGAGAGAAGGGCCGAGGGGTGGGAGAGAGAGATAGAGAGGACGGAGGGGAGGGAGAGAGATAGAGAGGACGGAGGGGAGGGAGAGAGATAGAGAGGACTGAGGGGAGGAAGAGAGAGATAGAGAGGACTGAGGGGAAGGAGAGAGAGATAGAAAGGACGGAGGGGAGGAGAGAGAGAGAGAGAGAGAGAGAGAGAGAGAGAGAGAGAGAGAGAGAGAGAGAGAGAGAGAGAGAGAGAGAGAGAGAGAGAGAGAGAGAGAGAGAGAGAGAGAGAGAGAGAGATTAGACAGAGAGAGTGAGAGAGAGAGAGATTAGACAGAGGGGGAGGGAAAGAGAGATCGAGAGGACAGAGGGGAGGGAGAGAGAGACATCGAGAGGATGGAGGGGAGGGAGAGAGAGATGGAGAGGACGGAGGGGAGGGAGAGAGAGATAGAGAGGACGGAGGGGAGAGAGAGAGAGATAGAGAGAGGACGGAGGGGAGGGAGAGAGAGAGATAGAGAGGACGGAGGGGAGGGAGAGAGAGATAGAGAGGACTGAGGGGAAGGAGAGAGAGATAGAAAGGACGGAGGGGAGGGAGATAGAGAGGGGCAGAGGGGTGGGAGAGAGAGAGGCAGAGGGGTGGGAGAGAGAGAGAAGCAGAGGGGTGAGAGAGAGACAGGGGCAGAGGGGTGGGGGAGAGGGAGAGGCAGAGGGGTGGGGGAGAGGGAGAGGCAGAGGGGTGGGGGAGAGGGAGAGGCAGAGGGGTGGGGGAGAGGCAGAGGGGTGGGGGAGAGGCAGAGGGGTGGGGGAGAGGCAGAGGGGTGGGAGAGAGGAAGAGGGGTGGGAGAGAGGGAGAGGCAGAGGGGTGGGAGAGAGGGAGGGGAGGGAGAGAGAGATGGAGAGGACGGAGAGGACGGAGGGGAGGGAGAGAGAGATGGAGAGGATGGAGGGGAGGGAGAGAGAGATGGAGAGGACGGAGGGGAGGGAGAGAGAGATAGAGAGGACGGAGGGGAGGGAGAGAGAGATAGAGAGGACGGAGGGGAGGGAGAGAGAGATAGGACGGAGGGGAGGGAGAGAGATAGAGAGGACTGAGGGGAGGAAGAGAGAGAGAGATAGAGAGGACTGAGGGGAGGGAGATAGAGAGGATGGAGGGGAGGGAGATAGAGAGGTGGCAGAGGGGTGGGAGAGAGCGAGATGGAGGCAGAGGCAGGTGGGGGAGAGAGAGAGAGAGAGAGAGAGAGAGAGAGAGAGAGAGAGAGAGAGAGAGAGAGAGAGAGAGAGAGAGAGAGAGAGAGAGAGAGAGAGGAGCAGAGGGGTGGGGGAGAGGGAGAGGCAGAGAGGTGGGAGAGAGAGGCAGAGGGGTGGGAGAGAGGGTGAGGACTGAGGGGAGGGCGAGAGAGATAGAGTGGATGGAGGGGAGGGAGAGAGAGAGAGAGAGAGAGAGAGAGAGAGAGAGAGAGAGAGAGAGAGAGAGAGAGAGAGAGAGAGAGAGAGAGAGAGAGAGAGAGAGAGAGAGAGGGACGGAGGGGAGAGAGAGAGAGCGAGAGAGGGGCAGAGGGGTGAGAGAGAGAGGACGGAGAGAGAGATCGAGAGGACGGGGAGAGAGAGATAGAGAGGACGGAGGGGGGGGGGGAGAGAGAGAGAGAGAGAGAGAGAGAGAGAGAGAGAGAGAGAGAGAGAGAGAGAGAGAGAGAGAGAGAGAGAGAGAGAGAGAGAGAGAGAGAGAGAGAGAGAGAGAGAGAGAGAGAGAGAGAGAGAGACAGGCACAGACACAGACACAGACACAGACACAGACACAGACACAGACACAAACCAAAGCCTCAGCCTCACCACGGGAGTTACCAATGATCCTAAATGTCTTGGTTTCCACAGCGTGAAGCCAAGAAAGGTGAGAGGCAGGAGCACCAGCCCAAAGGGGAGAGCAGTACTTCATCAGGCTGCAGACAAAAGCTTTGTATGTGGTCAGGAGCTCAGGTGGGCCGAGGGAGGACTTTGCACCACGGAGGATTGGCTTTGGAGGCCAGGTTGGAAATCTGGCTTTCCCAGGAAAGATCATGACAGATAGTGAGACCCAGAAGCTTGAATGAAAGGACTTCTTCAAGAGGATTGTTGAGAAAGAAGATGGGGGGTGGGGGGTTAGGACGGGGAGGATGTGGGGGGGGGGGGTTAGAAAGTAGGAAGGGTGGGAAAACTGAAGAGGAGAGGGGATAAATCTGTGCATGAGAGAGAGCAAGTTTCTTTGAAGGAATTCCCAGGACACAAGCAAATTCACACAGCGCGAACAACAAGAATCGCGCAGAGCCTTCTTGACCATGTCGAGGAGAAGCCAGAAAAGTTGTACGTGTTCTGACTGTCTCCACACTATCATCCCCCTCTCAAGTCACTACGACCAATCCTCAGCCTTGGCGGCTTGGCCTGCCGGTACAAAGCTGGGAAGGCGGGATTTTTCCTGCTCGGAAACATTCAGCTCTGTTGCTATTGATGGTCTTGGATGACCAGGTGTGCTTTACAGTCACGAGAACAAAGGAAACTGTAATCGCTCATACGCTGCTGAGATTAAAAGTTAAAACCTCCACCACCCATCATCATCAAAAGATATGGGATGAAACTTTGACACCACGGTGCCCGTAACAAAGCATGCGCAGGCGTGCACACACCCACTGAGAGTCCCTTTTACGATCCAAGTCTACGCATATGTACCTCTATCTTGGAGCACCTGCCGACTGTACATTCTGATTGGGACACAAACTTTACCACTCTCGACTATAAGTCACTCGGCAAGTGACTTAAGCACTCAAGCAAGCACTCCAATTAAAATGGTTGATAAGGAACGGCTGGCTTGGCAAGTAATAGCAAGCTGATTGGTAATGGCACATACCCGCAAAGCAATAAACATCGCCGATTTCTTAACATTTTCAGATTCCACTCCAGATTTTATTTCGTCCATGTAATCTGACCCTCCAAACTCAAATTATATTTCCATTATATATTTGAATTAGTCCGTGAGAGGAGATCGTGGAAAATTGCATCATGTAATGCATAAAATCGCTCCAAGCTACTAATTTGAAAACTATAGCACTTACAAAAGTGGTGAAAACAGCGAATTGTAGGTATTAGTGCGGGCCCGTAGGTGCAGGCCCGTACGTGCGTGCCCGTACATGCGTGCCCGTCCGTGGGTGCCCGTACGTGCAAAAAAACAAACAAAAAAAACTTTCAAACCACGTGCCAGAAACAATAACCACACAGACCGTTCCTTCGCTCTCCCGTGCCCGTACATGCGGGCCCATACGTGCGGGCCCGTAGGTGCGTGCCCGTACGTGCGTGGCCGTACGTGCATGCCCGTACTTGCAAAAAAAACATTAATTGTGACGTCAATAGTGATGTCATAGCACCGTGCTCTGTGATTGGTTGATAAATAAATGGTCGTAACTTGGGAACTGCTTGTCCGATTAATATCAAACCTTGAAAAGGCACATCCTCGGGTCCCCAGCAATATTCCTGGCAAGTTTCAATTAGATCGGACCAGTGGTTGTCGAGAAACGGCGGTCGCAGACACACACATACAGACAGACACACAGAGATTGCTGGAATTATAGATAGAAGATGTAGATGAGGCATTCGATGATATGAGTGAGGAAAGTAGGGGAAAAAACTTTTTGAGCACTTTATCATTAATATTCTGTTGCTGTCTGTTCCAACTCAAGGCATTTTTGAGCAGGCCGAACAAAATGGCGAATTAAGACCCCAGCGAGGTATCCGGGGATACGCCTTAAGACCCCATGGAAGAAGAGTGAGGTGGCTGGGGATGCACCTGATAAAGAATACAATTACATAAGGCCATTAATCATCTTCAAAAGGATGTGTTTTAATCCACCCAAGCACCCAATTTTCACTCTTACACTCCCTTGGAGTTCCCTTAGTTTCCATGTAAAGTTTCAGGCTGACAGGTTTCATGGTTTTGGAGTTATGGAGGACACACACACACACACTGACTGATTGACTGACTGACACACTCTGACATTTATTAGTATAGACTAATCTTTTCCTTTAATGAAACTTAATCATGCTCATTTTACCCATCCATCCTGATTTTGTGCATTGTGGAGACCTGAATTTGCATCTCGTAGTGATTTACATATACATACAGTATTTATTTTATTCGAGTGAATACCAAGAGAGAGTTCGCACAGTCCTTGAAATTCTCCTTGAAATTCCTAGAAAAATGAAAAAGCATTTTCCACTACTGGAAAATACTTGTCAGAGTCCTTGAAACTCCTGGTAAAATGGAGAAAATTGCACAAATATAAATCATCTGCCATGCTCCCAAGGGCAGAATGTGCACCCCCCACCCCACCCCCACCCCTTCCGACTTTGCATATGTTTCAGTTTCACTTTTACACAAATTATCACCCTCATTTTAATCTCCAAATTATTTTAAAAAACGCATCTCTTATTTCCATTTTGCCAGCATATACAGTACCTCAATTGATACAGTGCCCACTACATTATTTCCAGCAGTGTGAGTAAGCTGGAAGTACTATCAGGCACTCTGCACGATCGGGTGGACGAGTTGACTAACGCGCTCAACAGGGGGAGATGTGTTGACAATGGCACACGCATATCTTGGTACAGGATATACGCATGCCATTGTCACCACTCCTCATCGATCGCGTGAGTGCAGTCGTCCACCTGATAGTGCTGATGGCCCACAAACTTGGTCAATGTTGTCTCTGTAGGAATCAGTCGTATAGATTTTATCATCGTATCACGAACTTTGCTCAAAGAGAAAACGAGTGAGTGTCATGGAAGGTCCGAAAAAAAAGAGGAAGATTACCAACTTGTTTTCACCTGTCAGTGCAACAGACCTTTCTAGAATTGTGGCATCATTTGTTTCCGATAGTCATGTATTTCCGATATCTTGCGCTGGAGCGGAAGCTATTTCCCTTGATGTCACTCACGTCACATACAAATATGGAAGAGAGTAGGAAGCCGACACATCACTTTCCATTTCACACCACCATTTTGAGAACCGTGCTTTGAGTGAAGGTAAAATATGTTGATTTTTCTATAAATAATATAAATACAATAATTTTTTTTTACTATTGCCTATTTTTCGTACTCATAAAACTTGAAAACTCCATCTGGTATTTCACGTAACTAAGGACGCTTCTTTGTGTATTTTGAGCGAGGATCCGTTTCTAAAATTAGCATGACAAAGTGACACGACTGTTAAAATTTGAGGGATGTGGGTTAGTGGTGGAAGAGATTGTGGTTTTGGTTGAGGGAAGATATGAGATGGTGATAAACAGCTGTTTTGAAGACCTGGAGGAAAGAGTGGGATTGAAGAGAGTGTGGGAGTTTGTTCCAGAGGTGAAAATAAGACGAATGAATGGGTGATGGTGAGCAGTGAATCTTGATTTTCGCAGTTTCACCAGAAGGGGTTTGCTGGCAGACCTTGAGCAACCTGGAGAATTATAAGGGGGACAGAGTGCAGACAGTGCAGGGGGGCAAATCCAGAAAGGAGACAGTAGAAGACAGAAAGACCACTGACCTGCCTGCGGTGAAAGAGTGAAAGACCCAAAGACTCAGCCTCATCACGGGAGATACCAATGATCATAAAAGTCTTGGTTTCCACAGTTTGAAGCCGAACTCATTGTGAGGCAGGAGCACCAGCCCAGAGGTGAGAGCAGTACTTCATCAGGCTGTGGATGAAAGCTTTGTATGTGGTTAAGAGCTGAGGTGTGCCAAGGAAGGACTTTGCACGACAAAGGATGCCCAGTCGGTGACTGGCTTTGGAGGTGAGCTTAGAAATGTGACTTTCCCAAGAAAGATCAAGCATGTAGTAAAGAATATTCATCTCAATATTGATTGGAGTTTCTGTTAATTGTCAAAGCATTAGTTCAGGAAGATAATTTTCCCTTTCTTCAGCCATTCCAAACTGAGTCTCATTCCATGCTCATTAGCTAAATTTGATAACAGCTAGCTAGCATTCATACCATAGATACTTTATCTGCAATGACCAAATCTTATCGAGGAGCTTTTATAGATGCTACATGAAGGACAACATACCATATGAGAAAGTTGTGCTCCATGATGCAACCCCCGACACTAAAATCACGAGTTTTTACAATTGGGTGTTTGTTTAAAACTTTTTTTCCTGATTTTATTGATTAGGACGTCCAATGGAATATTTTGGGAGCAGTGGTAGTTAAATAAATAATGTTATACAACACTGATCATATTATGAAAATGTTCTTTGGCCACATTCCCATCCAGGTGTCCCTGAAGGATTCCTCAAAGCTTGCAATGCAGGTACATGTTGAAGACATTCCTTATAGGAACAGACCAATGGATGTTACATATCAGCTCGTCCCACAGGCAAGCTCAAGTAAGCAACAAAAGGAAAGCTCATTGGTGGCATACTCTTTAAACTGTCTGGCACATGGTTCATCTCAACTGACTACCTTACTGATATGATGTGAGCAGGGGTGCTGCATTTCGGAGCTTGCCATTCTCGGTATAAGAATGTAAAGCCAGCTGTCTTATCTACTAACACTCTTTTATGGGCATTAAAATATGTCTTGCAAGAGTAGGCTTTTGGAATGGTACCTTGGAGACATAGATCTTACGTGGAATTTAAATGGGATATGTTCTGTTATATTACAAAATAAATCTGCAGATTATTCAAACGAAGTAAATTTATAATGAAATGTGGATATGACACAGGTGTAGTGGGCCAAACAGCTTGTTTCCTTGTACGAGTTTCCTTGCTTGTAGCTGAAGATTAATTTGTGTTCACAGTTGAAATTGATGTGCAGCGAAAACGGAAAATTTAATAAACTGAAAAACAAGACTCATGGAAGAGTGAAAGAATCAGCAGGCAAAAGGTGAACAGATAGAAAGTGGGCCATAAGGGGAAAAAGTGTGTGAGATTGTATGCATGTAAATTAAAGGTACGCTTGTACTCCTGTTGATATCCTAAAAGTTCACCATAATATAAATATCAATAGATTGTTACCTCTGCCATGGTAGGTGGATGGAGGTTATGTTTTCACCCTTGTTGTCTGTCTTTCTATCTATCTGTTTGTCTAAGCAGGATATCTCAAAAGGTTATGGACAGATTCAGACGAAACTTGAGCATGTTGGGTGTGTGACAAGGACGAATTGATTCGATTTTGGTGAAGATCTACATCCTGATCGGAGAATTTTTGAAGTGATTCTTCACCGTTAAGGCCAAAAACAATAAATAACACAATATATTAAAAGGTTATTGACAGATTCGGATGAAACTTGGTGGACATGTTGGGTGTGTGACAAAAATAAGGTGCGGATACAGAACATTAACTGTTCAGCCTGACGGAGGTGTGCACTCTCCCGAGTGCCCTTCGAGTTTAATGTGGTGTTAAAGTAACAGAAATAATATGCTATATACTAGTCTCTGAAGGCGAGTGTTGGTTTGTGTCACCGTCAAGATAAATATTTATTTTATCATCTCAACTAAAGGTCGATAAGGGTGTTGTATGTTTACTGCTGAAGCAAATGAAGTACAGGTGATGTTTCTATTGCTAGCCTTTCATGAGTGTGTTGTTTGAAGACCTGTAAATTATTATTAAAAGTACGAAATTCATGAGTATATCTTGTATCTCACTGCAGAAGTCCAATTCAGGCACAGAACTTGCATAAAGAGGTTGTCTCCATGTTACATATGCAAATTAGAAGGGCACTCGGTAGAGCGCATACATCCACCATGTAATGCCTGATCCACGGGAACATATCGGGCCAATTGCATTTTTGAAATATCATGCTATATATCGTTTTTGGCCCTATCTCTCAATGGTGAAGAATCACTTCATAAATTAAATAATTATCGTATCCAGATCCGGATTCAGATCTTCACCAAAATGAACCAATTCTTCCTTGTCACACACCCAACGTGTCCACCAAGTTTCGTCCGAATTTATCCACAACTTTTTGAGATATCGTGCTATGCATCATTGTTTTTTACCCGATCTCTCAATGGTGAAGAATCACTTTAAAAAATTCGCATAGTCAGATCCAGATCTTCACCAAAATATAATCGGTTCGTCCTTGTCACACACCCAACCTGCCCACCAAATTCCATCCAGATTCGTCCACAACTTTTTGAGATATCCTGCACACAGACAGACAAACAAACAGAGAGGGGTGAAAGCATAACCTCCTTCACCTTCAGTGGCAGAGGTAAATAATGGATCCAAGCAATTAGCTCACCATGTTCCTGACCATGTTTTATTTTTTATTTTTTTCTGCACAATCGATCCTCATGGAAGAGTGAGACGACAGACAGAAAAAAACGGCAGTATACCAATATTTGGGAGCAGTGAGGTGACAATCAGGTGAATCAACAGCAAAAGAAGGGGTAGGAAAAGCAGGAACAGATCTGAATGAGGGCGAGAAAAGCGTGCAGCCTGGACAAGAACACAAATGTTCATTGTATTCGCAAATTAACATGAACAACTCATGAAAACGGTTTAACAAGAAAATTACAGAACAGATATCCTCAGCTTTTGAAGACGGTTTCTCAGAACGGAAAGTCAGGTCGTAAAGGAAAAAATTGTTCAATTTCTCCATACAAACCAACTCAACACTTGTAAAATGTGTGAGGCTGAAACACCTCCATGATGCTTTGTGTCATCTCATGACCATCTTTGATTGAACATCCTCTGTGGCTGCTGTATATTGTCAACATTCTTAACGATGTGCCTGGTCCTCCGATGACATTGTTCCACACCTGATTGATGTAATCTGTGACTTTTATGTGTCGGTGGTTTTTATGTACAATAGTTTGCTTTCTTCAGGTGTTTCTGAACCTGCCAAACTGCTCCCACCAAATGGAGCTCAAAGCAGTTCCAGCTTGCATTCAACTTCTGTGCCTGAGGCTGAGCAAAGGAGAGACAATTCAGAACTAAGCTCCTCTTCACAGGTACTTACCTGTATACAAGTTGCTGTTATTTTGTTTCAGCAAATTCAAAATGCAATTTGGGCTGATTTGAAATCAATGTTTGATAGATCTGCCAGACTTTCATCCCAAAGACAATGGAGTAAATATTTTATGATGCACTTTGTCAATTTTACAGTCACGTGCTTAATCAGGCCAGCAGTCATTTGTTAACAGACATCAGTTTGTTTAGAAGTCATCAACACAAGTTGGTGTTATACATGTAAGCTGATGCATCAATGCATTGCAGATTTATCATTCCTTGTTCATCTACACCAGCATAATTTCTTTTGATGCCATTTACGCATTGCGTGTGCTTAAAGCATAATTTTCAACCCCAGTCTACTTTCCCGACATAGTCCCTTATCTCTATTCCCATCTTCCTACCCACTCATTCAGTAGTGCAACCAAGATTTTCCTTGGGGGGGGGGGGCGGCAATGGTTATTGTCTGCTAAATGAATAAGTAGCAGAGGCCCACAAAATATTAAGGTACAAAGTCAAGGTGACTGGGTGAGAATGCAAGTGTCAATCACAGCCCCGACTGAGATGCACCTACTGCAATGTGCTGCCAGTCATGCTAATCTAGTCAGACAATTTTCTCCCATACCTGAACCAATGAGGGGCTCAAGCCACCTCAGCCCCCTCACCTCCCCCCCCCCCCACCATCTAATTGTGCTAATGCTCTCATTTCCCAATTCTCCTCCTACCTTCAATTCATTTTCTCAATTTAATTTTTCTCATTTCCTTCTTGGTGCATATGTAGCATGTAGGTATTCCCTTGCTTTGGTTGCACATGGAAAAAGTTTTCAGATTCTGTGCTACAGTGACATGCCATAATAAAATCACCTGTACTGGTTAAGTGGTGTTATGCTCACAGTTTGGATTTAATTAAATGAAAAGTTACTTGTTCATTCAAACTTTTTCATTGGACAGCGATTTCACCCTGAAGATCTTCAGAAAAGAGAGGAATACCTGAAATTACAACGAGATCGCTTACTTGCCAAGAAGAAGACTCGATTTGTTGTCGAGTTGAGCGAATCCAATGATTCGAGTGAGATCAATAATTCTCTGCTTATTACTGGTCCATCAGTTGTGCAACAGGTGAGCCTATGGCATAAAAGCAACACTCCTTGCCGCCCTCTCCTCTCCTCACCGCCTTTTCGTTGAGAAATTCCACCCTCAATGTACCAACTCCATCACCACAAAAGTTATTGCAAAAGAAAATGACTCTGGCATTTGAACTCACAACCTTTGCGATGCCAGTTGTGCATCCTGATCATTAGGCCCCACTTTCTACATTTTTCTCCAGTTTATTTCATAATGTTAGTATTTAACATGTAGTTTTATTTACTATAAGTAGTGTAGAAGTGGGCGTTCTGATACCCCTATCTTACCACCTCATTTCCCCTTCCCTAGGATGAGCTATATATACCCCACCTTCTTCCCCACATCCTCCACATGAGCTTGCCCTTAATTCACCAGCCACCCAATAATTCCATAATGTGCTGATAGAGGAGCATTGTAAAAGCAGTTGCATGCAACAGGCAAAAAAAATGATTAAGAGAAAGAAACACCCACACACACTGACAGACAGACAGAGAGAATTGAATTGAATTGAATTTGAAACACCATTTATTTCACAAAAAGACAAACCTGGTGAATCAATTTTACAGGGACATAATTTTTTTTTTAAAGGCCTCGTTAATACACCACTTTCACTCAAAGAGTTTGACATTTTCATTTGCCACATAGTAATCAAACTCTAACCTGATTCTTGCAGAGACCAGCCCTTTAAAAACTGGGCCAACATCAAAATCATGCCCATTATCAATTTTAATTTTCCTTCATTTATATATTGTTTATTTTGCAATAGCAACCAAGAAGTTTAGGAAATACCGGAGTCCTTGCAAGTGGGGCTAAAAGGTACACCAAAAATACACACATGTAGAGTGAAAAGAAAATGCAGTCGGTAGAAAAGGTGTATGTCTTTCACACTGCATGTAGGCATGAAGGAGATCCTCCTTCTATTCACAGAAGTGGCATGTTACCACCACTGAACTGTCAAGGTGGTGGACAAAGGTATACGAAGGGAGAGCCCAATGTGTTAGCCTCCACTGAATATCTGCTTGGAAACCATACATTGGTAGTTTATACATATTAGGCCATAGTGAAGTCGCAGAAGACCCTGGTCCTAACCGTTCTGACCACAAGGCCACGTGTGTCACTCCAGAGAAGGATGAGGCTTGGTTATCTTGAAGGAGTTTATGAATACCTGCCTTTGTTACCAAGTGAAAAGGAGAGAGATGTTTGTCATTTGACTGGAGAGAGGGGAGCACCTTAATTTCAGGGAAGGACAGCCAAAAATCCTCGACGTTACCAATACCTTCCCAGCCAATACTTAGCTGCCTAAACTTCCTCCTGACTATGTGTACAATTTGGCTTACAACATGAACAGATCTAAAACTAAGACTGGTCACAACTCTCCTAGCAGACCTTCATTTAATCCCAGATACATCCCTCAGGTCACATACTTTGCCAACTCCTCCTTCAATAAATGTCCTAATCAAAGTACAACTGTGAGGAATGCATGGAAAAAAAACCGTTATAGAAATTAGGTTCTTGGATAAACATCTGGAAAGTGTAAGCCTCGAGGCAGCAATGAACCCCAGGGCTTTTCCAACCATCCAGTAAATTTTGACAAAACCCTGGAAGTTAAGCTAAACTGATACGATCAAGGTTCACCAAGAACAGGGGCCCATCATAACACAGCTCACTAGCTTGTTGCAGCAAAAAGGGTGAAAAAGGGTGCCAGTGTAGCTCCTCAGCATACAGCAGCCATTGCACAGACTGCAAGCGAAATGCCATCAGCCGACAAGACACATCAACAACTCCATGTCAGCCCTCCTTCCGAGAGTGGTACATGTAATGTACTGAAATGGAAGATGCTTAGCAGGCAGACACGAGCGGGAGGACAGTCGAGCCAGGCTGTGTTGTACAAGTGCGAGCGCGGGCGTACTCTGCCCGTGGCTCTACTTTATTCCGTATGCACACGCATGAGCCGCATTCGACTACTGCATTCCTACGACGCCTCAGGCGGCGCGCACACCTTATATCCCTCGCAGATACGATGACCACTCCGACCACTCCCACACCACCACGCCCTTCCCCGTAGGCCCGCAGACTCCACCACACTCCTCCCCCTAAAACCATGATTATTAAATGATCACCATTATAGAAGCATAAAGACACGAAGGACTTCAGTACAACAATCATGAAAATAAAATGAAAAATAGCGAAGTATAACAGCACACCACATCATATAATGTGTCGATGCGAGCGAGTGGAGCAGCAAAGGCCAGGTTCCAAAGACGGAGGTGCACAAAGCACTCACCAAACTCTGACCGCGTTACCGATATGAAGCAGCAAAACGAGAAGCACAGCAGCACTTTGCAGCAAAAACGCCCCCAGGCGGCCCATGCTGACATGGCCCTCGCCGAGGTCGTGGCGACCTTTCGAGCCAACCTCCCCCGGCACCATCAAACGCCTCCGGCCCACTCCCCCCAGGCAGACCCGACGTAGATAAACATTCCGAGGCCGGAAGCCCGCTGTCTGGAAGCCGTGGCGCCAGCCTTGATCGACCTTGGCCGGGGGCACTGAACAGCGTCGCTGGCTGTATGCATTTAATGCTCCAAAACAACTCACGCACCACAATCAGTTGAGACGCCAACGCCCGTCCAAACGGCCTTGAGCGAACACAGAGAGCTGCGCTCGCAACCAGAGGTGGGGGTAACGCCGACCAGGGCACCAGTCTTGGTTCTGAGTCGACCTCCGAGACCCACACGGCAGCTAGACGGGAGCAACTCCATTTAAACCACACTGCAATCATAGGCTCGTTATAAATCACTACGAACATTATTCGAAGCATTGCAAACTCATTTTTCTGTACAGCGCGCTTTTTTGATAAAATCCCAGCACATGACAAAGCAACTACCTGTGACCCGGGACAATGGAAGGCCAACCCAACCTTTTTATTCGCCACCACCGCTCCTGAAGCCCCCACATCACATTGATCATAATACAACTCCCATTGACTGATCTCCGCCAAATCCACTTTCACACGGGAACTGCTGGCATTTATTTCAACAACGTTAAACTGCATCACTAGAGCAAGGAAAAACACATATGCCATGAACAACAACCCACAACTCACATCACGAGTCCGTTTCTTGGTCGTCGACTTGATGTTGCGACTTGCGACTCCCTTTAACGCCACGGGCTCCCCGCCACCTGTTGAAGCTGCCTGAACAACACCGACGCGCATTGCCTCACGAACACTGCCGAAGCGCGGGAACTCATCGCGAGCGAAGCGCGGGAACTCATCGCCAGAGCTGATATGGCTCTCGCCGCTTCCGACCCGCACATCACCGCCGCAGGCAGCAACGAACGGTCGCTCCCGCTGCATCGACGCGGCCCCCGCCGCCAGAGCCTCGCCCTCGGTACTCGACGAAGGTCTCGAAGAGAGCACTGGCACATCTGGAGGTACGAACCGGAGATCCAGTCCGAGGTGCGCCAGCCCGTTCCGACCCAAAAGGGTCCGGCTCGCCGGGTCCGGCTCGCCGGCATCATCATGCCCCGGTTGCAGGCCGATCTCCAGGTCACTGGGGTCCTGCTGCGGTGCCCCTTCGCTCCCGGTGCGACCGTGCTGCGGTGCCCCTTCGCTCCCGGTGCGACCGTGCTGCGGTGCGCGCCGTCGTCCCGCACCGTTAGGCGCGCGAGCACCCTGCGGCACTTGTGCCATCGCACGGACTCCGGGCTGCGCGACCTGCGGCACTTGTGCGGTCACCGCGTGGACCTCGGGATTAGCCGCCATGCCCCAGCTGGAGCTACTCATTACGTCCTGGCCAGCAATGGCGCGGACATCCGTGAGTGTCTGCTCGACAGATGAAGCAGTCGCGACCGCCGAGTCGAATGTGATGTCGGTCAACCGTAGGATGGCTGCTCGCAGACCAGAAATAAAATGATCTCTGAGCCGTGCCGGACACTCCTCTGTCGTGAATTTGCACGGCACAGCCGAATGCGATGCGCGGGCAGCACGAGTGGACTCAATTCGACACCCGATCCGTGCCTCGCTCAGTTCAACCTCCCCTGCCACTGATCTTGTCATCTCCGGATCAATTGGAAGCAGGTTTCGACCCGGGACGGAAGGATCGCTTCGCACACCGCCATCTATGACCGTAACAATGGGCGATGACCCTCGGCCCACACACCGTAGACGACCTCGAGAGCTCAGACCGCCGTCCGAGTGATTGCATTGCCACGCTCGCCCACGACCCGCGCCGCAGACCGTGCGCGTGGCCGTGCGTGCCTGGCCCATCGCGATGACCCCCAGACCATCTGCTGTACCCCGACCATCGAGACCTCGGACATTCTCCAGAGCTTGCGCGACGTCCCACGCCACGTTCGAGCCGAAACGCGTGTCCTCAACAAAACGAACAGTGAGCGCGGCCGTTGCCCACTCGACGTGGCCGAAGTCGATTCCGACGAAGGCGGGCACGCGTACGTTTGCCGTGCACCGACCCTCTGCCATGCTCGTGCTGGCGAGACCTTTGGCTCCGTAGCTTGGAACCGCACGGGTCATTTGCCGCCCTGCACACGCCGATCCGAAGATCCTCGTTCGCCAACTGTAATGTACTGAAATGGAAGATGCTTAGCAGGCAGACACGAGCGGGAGGACAGTCGAGCCGGGCTGTGTTGTACAAGTGCGAGCGCGGGCGTACTCTGCCCGTGGCTCTCCTTTATTCCGTATGCACACGCACGAGCCGCATTCGACTACTGCATTCCTATGACGCCTCAGGCGGCGCGCACACCTTATATCCCTCGCAGATACGATGACCACTCCGACCACTCCCACACCACCACGCCCTTCCCCGTAGTCCCGCAGACTCCACCACAGTACAGTATACGAGGATGAAGCAAGTGGTTAGGTTACGTTCTATGTGGAAGCATGCGCCAGAGCAGCGTGTCGCTGCATACACTTTCCATCAACACACCAGGGGCTTCTGTCTGGCCATCCTTCCAGGCAGATGCCATCTCCTTGAGATGCCGATTAACGTGCTGCAACCACAAGGCACGCGGTTATCCCATTGGCCTTCTCCACTCACGAGGCTCCCTCACTGAGAGAATCTGGTGAGCAGGATCAGCATCAGGAAATTGAGTCATATGACGCCATACAGTCGCAGCTGATGCTCATGGAATACACAGGTAACAAATCTCATTTGAGTCTCTCTCAGCAACCGCTTGTTGGATACAAAGTCTGACCAGCGAGAGCCAAAGATTCTTCAAAGAGAATTGGCACCGAAGGAGTTAAGTCTTCATCTCAGATCTTTGTCAGAGTCCAAGTCTCACTTCTGTAGAGCAAGACTGGAAGCACCAAGGACCTGAAGACTCGGACATTCATCCTCCTGCATAGGCACTGACCATGATGCAGTGAATCCATGACTCCCCAAGTCGAGCCCAGCCGTCTATTGACCTTCGGCTCCCAACCTGCAGAGACATGAATGCCAAGGTAAGTTAATCTCTCCGTGACCTCAACATCCTCACCACAAACAGGTACAGACAAGATAGAAGCATCCAATATGTCATTGAAAGCCTGGATCTTAGTTTCACCCAGGAAACCCGTAATCCCAGTGGCTCAGTCTCCTCATTCAGTGCCTCGAGGGCTCCTACAAGGACATGCAGTGTTTACGCAAGGATGACTGCATCACCTGCAAAATCAAGGTTCACCACGTCACTTCCGGACTTCCTGTTTGGGGATCGGCGCACGTGTACAGCTGGGTGGCAAGCTCTCCTTCCTGTCCTCCTAAAGCTTAGTTTCCAGTCCTTCTAAAGCTTTTTGCGTAATTTGTTATCGTTATTTTTGTCAGGGCCTGTGGAACTGTACTAATAAAGCTGTAATTGTGTTCATAACAGTTTTAGCGGGTATTTGTATTAATTTTTTGAGAGAAGCCGGGGGGGGGGGAGGCTCGTGTTAAGTTTAGCGTTAAGTCAGTTAGGGCCTAGGGAGTATGGGGATAAAAAAGGGGAAAATAGAGACTGACGGAGAAAGGAAGAGGAGTTCTTAAAATGTTATAGTTGCTCAATGTAGGCCACGTCAACAACAGGGGAAGCAGAGGGTTCTTATTGTTGTAGGAAGTGTGAGAAAATTGCCCACTTGAGGATGATTATTACTAGGTTGAAGGAACACATTGATAATTTTCAGCAAGTAGCAGAATGTGAGAAATTTGTAGATAATAGTTGGTTACGGTTGTGGAGTGAGGTTGCTGAGGATATTGGAAGTGGTGACAGTGCAGTGGGGGCAGGTAGTGGTGATGGTGCAGCGTGGGGAGGTGGTGGTGACGATGCAGCGGGGGCAGGCGGTGGTGACGATGCAGTGGGGGCAGGCAGTTGTGACGATGCAGCGGGGGCAGGCGGTGGTGACGGTGCAGTGGGGGCAGGCGGTGCTGAGGGTGCAGCGGGGGCAGGCGGTGCTGACGATGCAGCAAGGGCAGGCGGTGCTGATGATTCCGCAAGGGCAGGCGATGGTGACAGTGCAGCAGGTGCAGGATGTGGTGTAGGTGCAACGGGGGCAGGAGGTGGTGGATGTGCAGTGGGTACAGGCAGTGGTGGGGGTGCAGTGAGTGCAGGCAGTGGTGGAGGTGCAGCATGTGCAGGCAGTGGTGGATGTGCAGCGGGTGCAGGCAGTGTTGGAGGTGCAAGGGGGGCAGGCAGTGGTGATGGTGCAGTGGTGACGGTGCAGCAGCGGCAGGAGGTGATGGAAATGCAGCGGGGGCAGGAGGTAGTGTATGTGCAGTGGGGGCAGAAGGTGGACGTGGTGACGGTGCAGCGGGGACAGGCAGTGGTGGAGGTGCAGCGGGGGAAAGCGGTAGTGAGGGTGCAGCAGGGGCAGGTGGTGGTGACGATGCAGCGGGTGCAGGAGGTGGTGGAGGTGCAGCGGGGGCAGGAGGTGGTGGATGTGCAGTGGGTGCAGGCAGTGGTAGAGCTGCAGAAATAGAAATTTGTAGAAACGAGGTATGGGAGACAATTTTTGTTGGTGATGATAATTAAATAATTATGGAGATTCTTCATTCTACAGGAAGGATCGTACACAGAGAATTATGTGCAGTTTTTAAGCAGCAGGAGCTAGGGACATTGAAGGAAGGGTAAACGATATTGTATCGGGTCACGACAGGAAGAAGTTGGTTGTGGTGCGAATGATGTAGGGAAAGTTTACTCAGAGATTTTGAAAAATAGATACAGGATATTGGGTAAGCGGCTGAAAGCAAAGGGTTGTGAGGTCATATTTTCTGGGATTCTCCCAAGATTAGGAAACAATATGGAAATTATGAGCAGAGCAACAGACTTCAACCAATGGCTGGGAGGAAGGTTTTACATTTAAGAAGCAGTGCGAATCATTGAGGGAGCAAAGGGAGTGTTTCTGAAATGATGGCCGTATGTTAAATAGAAAGGGGCAGCAAGGTTTGCAGTGCGAATTGATGAAGGAATTCAGGCTTTTTTAGACCAGCGGAAGGTGGAGAAGCTATTGAGGAAGAAACTGATGATGTAATTGTGATGAGTAAGGCCAGGCAGGAAAATAGAATTTCAGGAAGGGAAAAGTTAAACATATTCCATACCAATGCCAGAAGTTTAAATAATAAGATGGAAGAGCTTGAAGCCAAAGTCGATGGTGAAGAGTATGATACAGTTGCAGTGAATGAGGCATGATTAAAGGAGAGTAACTGGAGGACAGGATTAGAAGGCTACAAGGTGTATCGGTGTGATATGAGGAGGAGTAGCAATCTGGGTAAAGGACAGCATTGCATCAAGAGAAAGGGGTGACATCAAGAAAGGAATAAATGTTGAGGAGTCTGTGTGGGTAGAGAATAGACTATAGAGATTGTAAAAACAGTAAGATACTGATCGGATGCTTTTATAAGGCTCCGGGTGTGAAGGAAGAGTAGGAAGGAGTACATGAAGAATTGAAAATGGCATGTTGTCAGGGAAGAGTATTGGTTATGGGGGATTTTAACTTTCCAGCGATAGATTGGGTTCAGGAACAGGGAAAGGGCAGAGCGGATGAGGATTTCCAAGTTTTATTCCAAGATTGCTTTTTATCCCAGTTTTAGATAAGCCCACTAGGGGGAGTGCTGTGTTCGACCTCCTTTTAAGTAACGATCCCAATATGGTGGAGGACCTGGAGGTAGGGGAGCATTTAGGAGCAAGTGACCATAACATTGTGTGTGCAAATATTCTGTTAAGGGTTAGGGTTCAGGATTGTAGGGAAAGGCTATTAGATTTCAGGAAGGCAAACCTTGAGTGTTTCTTCAGAAGGAGAGAATTGAGAGTTATGAGGAGAGAATTGGGTGATGTAGATTGGGAGACTCTAACAACAGGACAATCAGCAATAGAGAAATGGGAAACCTTCAAGGAGCAAATGTGTGGAGTACAGAGTAAGTACATTCCAATGAGGTGTAAAACTTGAAGTAGAAAGAGGCCAGGGTGGTTGAGCAGTGAGATAAGGAATGCTATTAAGGAGAAGCAAAAGGCATTTATTGGGTTTAAAATAACAGGACTGGAGTTGGATTTATATCACTATCGGAATAAACAGAGGCAAGTTAAGAACATAACTCGGCAAGCCAAAAGAGAGGATGAGAAGGACATGGCTAAAAATATTAAACATAACAGCAAGGCTTTCTTTGAGTATATCAGGGGAAAAGAACAGGTTAGGACCAGTGTGGGCCCATTGAGGAGTAGCATCAGGAGAGTGGTTAGTTATGAAAGTGAGATGGGAGGCTTATTAAACAGGTATTTTTCATCAACTTTTACCAAGAACAGTCAGAAGAATTGCCAATAGCTGAGAGTATCTATCAAGGACGCGAGGAAGGGCTTTTCAGAAGATCCAGGTTGGAGTGGAGGAAGTAAAGGAACAGCTTGGTAATCTAGGAGTTGATAAGGCTCGTATGTGGTGACGTGGTGAGGTAATCTAGGAGTAGGGCCAGATAATATGCACCCGAGTATTGATGGAGGTGGCTGAACAGGTAAGCGAGATGTTAACAGATATTTTCAATACGTCAACGATTTCGATGGTGGGGTGAAGAGTAAGCTTTCCAAATTTGCAGATGACACAAAGCTTGGAGGCAATGTGGATAGCAGAGTGGGTGGTCATCAGATTCAGTAAAGTATTGATACTTGCATAGATTGGGCAAAAGATTGGCAGATGGAATTTAACATGAACAAGTGTAAGGTGTTGGGGATGGGAAAGAACAATAAAAATAGAGATTACAGGATGTAAGGGGTAATTTTGGAGCGAGTCACACAGGAGAAGGATCTGGGGGTGGTAATGGATATGGGAGGTAAGCAGGCAGCACAATGCCAGGCAGCTATAGGTAAAGCACATAGGGTGTTAGGTTGTATTCGGAGGGGAATCATTTATAAATCAAGAGGTGGTGTTAACATTGCACAGGAATTTACTGAGGGCCACATCTAGAATATTGTGTGCAGTTTTGGTCACCACAATTCAGGAAGGACATAGATGCCACAGAGAGGGTTCAGCGCAGGGCTACTCGATTGATTCTGGGCCGAGCTCGACTCAGCTTTGAGGAGCGGTTGAAGAAGACAGGGCTTTACACACTAAAAAGGAGGTGGTTATGAGGAGATATGATGGAGATGTTTAAGATCATGAAAGGTATATATAAAATAAGTGAAGATGAATTCAACAGAGTAGACAGTGATAGGACCAGGTGTCATAACCTGAGAGTAAAGAAGAGGAGAGTTAAGATGGTAGTAAGGTAGGGGACTTTCACTCAGAGAGTAGTTAATGCATGGAATGGTCTCTCTGGAAAGGTAGTAGCAGCAGAAAGAGTAGATAAGTTTAAATTAGAATTAGATAGGAACCTGGAAGTGATGGAGATAGAGGGGTATTGGGATGTTGACAGGACTTTTAGGTAGTTTGAGCATTGATGGGTGATTGTGTGCAATTGTACAGAGTGCTGTTGGTGGGGGTCTCGTCAAGGGGGGTTGTGTGGTTGATGTGTGTTTTTAACTAAGCCAATGCCCCCCTCCCCTGAGGGGAGGAAGAAGAAGAAAAATACAAAAACTTAAAATGAATTGATTTTTTTGAAAAAAACATTTGCTTTCTTCTTTGGATCTCGTGTAGATATGAGGTCTGTCTAAAATGTAATGAGACTGACTTCACAGAAATTTTATTCCAAAAAATATATTGAAATCACAGCTTGTCCCCTTCAAAATTGTTTCCCTCCATTCTCACACACTTGTCCATCCTCTTCTTCCACACCTCGATGCACCCCCGGAAGGCTTCTTCTGGAATCCTCCGGATCTCCGTCGTCACCGCCCTTTTGATGGCCTCCACATCAGGAAATAGGGTCCCCTTGATCACCCCCTTGAGCTTGGGGAATAGGAAAAAATCACATGGGGCCAAGTCTGGCGAATATGGGGGTTGCTCCAGAGTTGGCATGTTCCTCTCCACCAGAAACTGTCGGATGCTCAGGACACTGTGAGAAGGGGCATTGTCATGGTGGAGCACGCAGGCGTCGTTCTCCCACAGATCCCTCCTCTTGTCCCGGACTGATCTCATGAGGTGCCGGAGGATCTCCTTGTACACGTATTGATTCACTGTTTGACCCTGTGGTAGAAACTCGAAGTGGACGATGCCCTTGATGTCAAAAAACGCGATGAGCATCACCTTGACCTTCGACTTCGACATCCTTGCTTTCTTTGGTCTTAGTGATGCCGGACTGTGTGTTGGTAGTGTGTGTCGGGGTGGTGCTGAGGTGTCATCCATTAGACGGCAGTCTCCTTGGGTTAACCTGAGGCAGTCCCTTTGGGTAGGTGCCTGGAATATCCTATCCCGAAGAGAGGATGATCACCTGTCTCTGTTATCATCTGAGCTCAAGCGTTTGAACATCGGTATTGCAGCACTCTCTGAGGTTCGGAGACCGAATTGTGGCGAGATCATGGCGGGTGGTTACACCTACTATTGGCCTGGTTGCTCTGATGGTTACCATGCCCAAGTAGTTGCTGTTGCTGTGTCCAATAAGCTGACTCCAATGATAATTGAGGTAACACCGGTCAACAAGCGTATTATGAATCTAAGGATTCGTCACTCCTTGGGTGTCATCTCCCTGGTCTCTGTATATGCTCCGACTGAGGTGAGTGATCTCTATGCCACGCTTGAGTATGTGGTTGATCAGTGCCCCAGGCGAGATACTATACTCATCTTGGGGGATTTGTCCGAATCTGTCCACAACTTTTTAAGGCATCCCATTCACAGAAAAACACACAGACAAACAGAATACCGACAGGGGTGAAAACATAACCCCCGTCCACCTTCGGTGGTGGAGGTAACAAGTCAGAATCACTACCACCACCACACAGCACTCTCAGTACCAGAATATCGTTCAGAAATCAGATCGATCAGCTTTTGTAGCACCCCACATAAACCGAGGCTCCTTGGGAGGACATTCCAATTCACTGAATTAAACGCTTTATGAAGATCAACATAGGATGCAAGCAGCTCCTGCTGAAACTCTCACCTGCATTTGATGAGGACCCGAAGAGCAAGGATATGGTCAATCGTTGACCTCTTTGGTGTAAAGTCAGACTGCTACTGGCTCTAGTGCTCACAGATGGTAGTGAACTCTATCAACAATTATCTGAACAAAGACCTTGCAAGGATAATTCTTGATAGGGTTTGCCACCATCTGCTTGAGCACCGAGAGCAACGTCACCCATTGGTAGTTGTTGAAGTCCTGGTGGCCACCATTCCCTTTCCAGTGAGGGACAACAAGGAGGTTTTTCCATTCAGTTGGAAGTATCGCTGTGTTTAAGCAGATAACAGAACTTCATGCAACAACATAAGTGCAGCATTTTCATCAAAGTTGAGAAGTTCAGCATGGATGCTACAAATCTCAGGAGCTTTGACCGCTTTCAACTGGTTCACCGTAGCTTGTATTTTCACAAATAAAAGCTGTTCACAGTTGAATGGAGGGTCAGCAATAGGGATAGTAACACTCCTGGTGGGTCAACCTGGGAAAGCGACCCAAAGTAACCAGCCCATCAGGCCTTCATTTCAGACTCCTCTGTCAAGAGCTCACCACCCTCTGCTCTAACTACAGTATACCAAGGGCTAAGCTTAGAAGAACGCAATGCATCTATTCCTCTGTGTGCAGGGTGAGAATCACTTGAGCACAGGTGCTCTACCCTTTCACAGAATCCTGGGGAAAAAGGCCTCCTTGTCTGACCTCAGCAAATGTAAAGTTTTATAGCTGATCTTGCTGAACAGCTCAGTTCTGCCATCAAGCCTGGCCCCTTGACACGAGTCAATGATATACAGTGTCCCTTGGGCGACAAAGTTCCTCTTCACCTGGCGTGGGTTCCAAGACACCCACCGGCAACATCAAGAATGGTGGTCTTGAAGGCATTCCACAACTCTTCAGGATCCCCTCAAACACCCCTTCAGGATCTCTTCAACCCTCACTCAACCTGTTCACAAACTCCTCAGCTACGCTTTCATTATTACCCCATGGGGTCTTCCACCCCACGGGGTCAAAGCGCCGCTCACATTCTCTCTTTTCATGTGTACAATTCATTTGAACGTCTATTTCTCCATTATTCGTGAACAGAATTCGATGAAAAATGACAGGCAAATACGAGACACATATGTGCAGGTATTACTGAGCCCAAAGTGCGATTCCAGCCCTTTGGGCCGAGAAACGGCCCTTTCGGCCTATTTTCTTAAAATTGTCATAATTTTTTTTTTAAATGCGCTGTGCGATGCCCAATGCAAAATTAAGTCGCAAATGATGATATGAAACTTGCCTCACTCTTGTGAGGTGTTTTGATTTATTTTTCTGATGTGATGAAAATCTTACCAAATTTCAAAACTATCTATCATCCGTGCTATCGCTTACCTGAGAGTTGTACGAGTGAACTCTCAAGGGTATGTTCGCTATTTGAACTTGTTGAGCTTCCCAACATCCAGCCAAGCTGCGATGGTACCATTCTCATGGATTTGAGCTGCAGCTTCAAAGTTGCTACAACAAGCCTTTGATTGATATTGAGGAACTGAGCACTCTGGTAGACCCTGCAATTCTGGAGCAACCTCCAGCGACCATCAGCGAGAACATGGTCAATCTCCTTTACCACACAATCAGCATTGGAATACCAAGTCCAGCGATTTGCCTGTGGCGGCTGAAACCATGAACCAGCCACTCTCAGTCACGACATATTTTGAAGTCAAGGAACTTGTGCTATTCTCGTTCCGGGTGCCTGGCCCTTGTGGACAAACACATGTCTCATAACTATCCCTATCAGTGCTAGTTGATGCATTGAAATCTCCCACGACTAGAGGAGTATCTCACCTGGGACCGACCAACCACATACTCGAGTGCAGCATGGAATATCCCCTTCTCAGTGAGATTACTCAGCACATTTGGAGCATATACAGAGACCAAGGAAATGACACCCAGAGAGTGACAAATCCTCAGTCTCATAATATACTCATTGACTGGTGTTACCTCAATTAACATTGGAGTCAGCTTGTTGGATACAACTACAGCAACTCCCCTGAGAATGGTACCCATCAGAGCGACCAGACCAGTATTAGTATTTCCACTATCCAGGGTCTGAACCTCAGAGAGTGCTGCAATTCACATGTTCATATGTTGGAGATCAGATGACAGCAGAGACAGATGATCATCCTCTTAGAGTGAGGACATTCCAGGCACCCATCCGATGGAACCGCCTCAGGTTAACCCGAGGAGACCACCGTATGTCGGATGACACCTCAGTACCACCACAGCACACACCACCTCAACCCAAACCAGCAGGGTTGACCCGTTGCTTCCCTCTTATCATCAAAGAATGGGGGTCCTGAAGGCTTTGTCCCAGTCCTGTCAACTGGTGAGTTGCCCTGTGAACGGCAGCTGCACAGGAGGTACTCCCATGAAAATGGTTCTTGTTGGAGTTTTATTTGTGTTTTTGTGTATGTTGTGGAATAAAGTGTTTTACGGTGGCCGCAGTGAAAATCCTGCCACCAACCTCCTAGAAATGGGTAGCTCAACTGCAGAATGACATCTGCAGACACAGTTGTGCACCACATATGGTTTGTGGAGTGAAGGGTTTTACAGTGGCCAGAGTGCAAATTCTGCCACCAACGTCTGTAAAAAAGAAATAAATAAAGTAACCCAACCACAGGAGGATGTCCGCAGACACAGTTGGACATTAGATATGGATGGCCGTTGGCTCGCAAGGAGCTTCTGCACCCTTTGATATGTTTTGTTTTTAGTCCTGCTGGGTGTCCATATCCATACACCCTCCTCACCTGGAAACTTGGTGGGGGAGATGGTTTAGTCACTGACAACCCAACCATGAAAAATATTAATACATGTTTACTTGGTACTTGTAGCAAGTCACAGATATGATCTGACCTGACAATAGACACAGACAGGCATGAAAACATAACCTCTGTCTTCCTTCGGTGGTGGAGGTAAAAATTGTGCAAGATTTTAAAAATCACAAGTCAAAGAAAAACCAAACTGAATGTTGACAGTGTCTGTCAGACAGCGATTTCTTTTATAATCTAGAACTAATTTTGTTGAAGACAGGTGCCAAAAAACAGGGATCAAAATGTGTCCTGATTTTTAAAATAGAAATTCGAGCCTCGTGGAGGAAGCAAATTTTAGCACATCATTGAAGAGTGTTATTTAAAACACTAAATCGACATATGTTGGGGTGTTTGTTTCTGGCAGCAACTTTCTGAAACTGAGAAGAATAAGAGAGAGAAGCGGAGACAGCTGGCGGAGAAACTGAAAGCAGAGGTGGTGCACAAAAAATGAAGTGCCCTCTGCTGGTGGGTGTTCATCACTGCCTTTGCAGATTCATTTAACAAACCACTCGATTAATTTTCTCCCCAAATGACTTGTTCCAGTATTCTATTGTGCAAACTAATGCCTGCATAGTGCTTGCTGAACATTGCATCTTCTCTTGTACAATATATGTGCTGTTTCCCCTACAAACCACAACTTTGTCTGAAATTTGTTTGTGATGTCTACGAGATTACCCAACTACAAGCTTTAGAGAAAACTACACACCAACAAGCTTTATAAAAGCCCAAATTCTGGTGGAGTATTGTTTTGACACTGTCAGTCGTGATAGATGTTTTTTGCAGCAAGGTTGTTCAGCAGTGTGCTTTGTAATGGGGTACTCATATGACATTTGTAGGTGTGACTCCTCCATGGCCTGGCATTTGAGAGTGTGGACAATAGTGAGTAGTGTCATGATCTCACATACCAAGTGTACATTGTTTTCTGCAACATTCAATCACCGAATGGTGCTGCAGGTAATGCACTTCAGAAAATGCAAATCTCAGCAAAAAACAGTGATTTTGGGGTATTTATGCTATTATCTGTGTCTAGGTTCTCGTACATGTTGGCAACAATATGGATATTTATCCATGACAGTCGAGTGGAAAAGTGACATTATCTTTGTGTGTGGCAATGAACATCTTCTCCAGCTTAAGTTGAACAGACAATCTGGATGAAAGCAGACTGCTTGCCATCAGAATGTATGTAAAGCAATTGCAGCCACTTGTTTTTATATTTTATTTTTCTATTCGATATTGAGGCTCGTGCAAGAGCGAGGTGACAAAGGGGAAAATGGCAGTGGGGCATAATACGCAATGGAGTAAACGAAAAGGAAAGAGGAGGCGTGGAAAGTAATCTGCAAATAGGAGGGTTGGGTTAGGTGATGTAGAGTTAATGGGGGTAGGCATAGGTTATGACAAGATGGAAGTGCACCACATACTTGAAGCCATGGAGGGAAGAATTTGAACAGCAACCAGGAAGGCAGTACCACAGCCCACAAATACGAGAAATAAAGAGCACAAGAGTTAAGGTGGGTGGTAACCTTGGACTTGGTGACGTGAACCAGGAAGGGGATCCCAGAAAAGCGTGTGCCTCATATAGTTGCTGTGGAGGATTGGAGGGCTGAGAGAGCAGAGGGTGCTAGATAGAAGGAGACATGGTAAAATACAGAGGCCAGTAACCTGTCAATGATGTGAGAAACAGGCCTTGTACAGGGTGTTCCAAAAAGACTTGGACAACTTTGGTTGTTAATATATTTGGAACCACAAAGGATACGATGCTACCCTTTGGTTTATATGATACAGAAACTCATAAAGTTTTGTGCACATCATCAATACACTTCAATGTGAGCTTGGTTTGTCACGTGCAAGACATCAAGGCGGTACACAAGTTCTTGCCATGTTCGGCTCCACATGTTTGCACCAGTGTGCATGCAGCTGTGATCTGAGAATGAAGATCCTGCAGGTTTGCCACCTTGGTGTTGTAGACAACATATTTGACAAACCCCACAGAAAAATCAAGGGAGGTTATGTCTGGTGATCGTAGGGTCAGGTGGTTGGTCCATCTCAGCCAATTCAACAACCTGGAAAATTTTCATTCAGGACGGCTCGAACGATGAAGGCCCAATGAGAGGGAGTGCCGTCCTGTTGAAAAATGATATCGGGCTGCAGGTCTTCAATCTGCGGGAATGCGAATCCTTCCAACATGTTCATGGAAATTGTTGAGGTCACTATATCCTTTGCAAAGAAAAACGGACCCACCAACCGGTCATGGAGAAGGCCATGCCACAAATTGACCTTTGGACTATCATGTATATTTTCAATGACCACGTGGGGATTTTCAGAGCCCCAGATATTCACATTGTGCCGGTTGACCTTCCCCAATACATGAAAGCAAGCTTCATCTGTGAACATGACCTCAATCAGGTAATCTTCGTCATCCTCCAGGTAATCTTCATCGTCCACCAGGTAATCTTCGTCTTCCTCCATGCGACAGTATTGCCAAGGCAAACGTCTTGCGGTTGGGTCTGTCATTTGGTTTGAGTTCCTGCAGAACCACCAGATCTGAAAAGAAAGCATCATGAGTTTCTGTATCATCTATACCAATAAGTGTGTGTGTCAGTGTGTGTCTCCTCCATAACTCCAAAACCATGAAACCGAGCAGCTTGAAACTTTGCATGCATATTAAGGGAACTCCAAGGCAGTGCATGAGTGAAAATTGGATGTTTGAGGGAGGAGGGGGGTTTTGTATACCTTGTCAAGGCTCGTATGAGAGCTAAAACACAACGCACAGCAAGGGGGGCATGAGACAAGAGGGGTGGGAGTGGGAAGGACAAAACAGTGGGGAACAGAGACATTAGGAGATCTGTGGAAGGGAGAGGGATGGGGTGGGGAACATGGGGAATAGAAGATGGACATTACAGGGACTTTTAGGAAGGAAAACAGGGAATTTGAAGGAGCTGGGTTTGGGGTGGATTAACGAGGGTAGAAAAGATTGAGGATTTGGATGGGGGACGATAAGAGGTGGTGGTAAACAGCTGTTTTGAAGGCCTGGGGGGAAGAATGGGATTGAACATAGTGAGGGAGTTTATTCCAAAGGCAGGAGATAAAAAAAGGAATGAAAGAGTGAAGGTGAGCAGTGATTCGTGATTTTGGTAGTTTTACCAGAAGGGGGTTGTTGGCGGACCTTGAGCGCCCTGCGGAAATATGATGGGGACAAATCGCAGACATAGCAGGGGGGGGGCGAGACCAGAGAGGAGACGGTAGAAGACAGAAAGACCACCGACCTGCCTGCGGTGAGAGAGTGAGAGGCCCAAAGACTCAGCCTCATCGCGGGAGATTCCAATTATCCTAAATGCCTTGGTTTCCGCAGCGTGAAGCCGAGAAAGGTGGGAGGCAGGAGCACCAGCTCAGAGGGGAGAGCGTTACTGCATCAGGCTGCGGACGAAAGCTGTGTATGTGGTCAGGAGCTCAGGTGGGCCGAGGAAGAACTTTGCACGACGGAGGATTCCCAGTCGGCGACTGGCTTTGGAGGCCAGGTTGGAAATGTGGCTTTCCCAGGAAAGATCATGGCAGATAGTGAGACCCAGAAGCTTGAAAGAAAGGACTTCTTCCAGAGGATTGTTGAGTAAGTGGATGGGGGGGAGGGGGGGGGGTTGCCAAACGGTCTTTTCGGAGAGACATAATGAGAATGTGAGGTTTGTCCGGATTGAAAGACATGTTCCACGTGTTGGACTAGTTTGTGATTTTACCCAGATCTGGAGTGAGCGAAAAGGTTGCTGCTTGCCGGTCTGAGGGATGACAGATGGTACGGCAGAGGGTGGAGTCATCAGCAAAGAGATAAAGAGGATTTTCCTGAGCGTCGGCGATATCGTTGATGAAAACCATAAAATTAACCAAAGTGATGTTAATGTAAATTCTAAAAGCAACAAAAGGTGAAAATTTTGAAAGGGGGTGTAGGCATTCTATAGGCACTGCAGCAGCAGTTCACACTCCTAAAAAGAGTGTTCATTTGTCGAATTCGGACATATTTGACATTTTGGGCAATTCTGGGAGGTGTATATTTTATTTGACGGTTTGCGAATTGCGAATCACGTACCAAGTAAGCTGTTTCTTATCAACTGTTTTGTTGGAGTGCTTAAGCTACTTGGCGAGCGCTTTACAATATTCGCAGTCACTGAATTATATATATCAATTGACTTGAACAAAGTTCACGAGTCACTTGCATGTGTTGGCCACGTGTTGTTCTGTGGTGAAACAGGCAGTGCCTGGTTCACTGAAAATGTGAAATTTTATTTTACACGGCGTTTCTCCATTTCGTGCATTCTTCCATTATATTGTTGTGGGCCGGGGTTCGGTGGCGAGGACGACCACAAGATGGAGCAGTTAGGCCGTCTCCCAGCGAGCACCGGAATGGAAGGTCGTCACCCCGGATAACTCCGGCGTCGACGGGCCACTTAAAGGACCGTGATCGCCAATTCTTTGATGGCGTGGGGTAGGGTCAATAGCCAAATTTAAATATACCTAAGTACCCACGTCATCAAATTACCAGGGAAATCACACCCTCGGCCGACTCTCTCCAAACCGAGTCGTAGGTACCAACTCGGATCCGGCGTAACCGAGCGGAGTTACCAGAGCCGCGCCAGTCCCAATGACAACTTACGGCACCAACGGCCTTCCTATTTCTCAAGCCCGAACCATGCTAGGCCAATGAAAGAAAACACGAACAACAAACTGGAACATTTAACACGGGGGTTTATTTATAATGGGGCAGGGGAGCACAGAGAGCAGAGTTATCACGAATAAAAGAAATACCATTTACAAGGAACGAAAAGCACTTTACAGTTTCTACTTACAGGGCGGCGACACACACACACACACACACACACACACACACACACACACACACACACACACACACACACAAAGAAATGGACCCCGTGGGTCTCTTTTCGGTCCTCAGCCCAGGAGTGAAAGGCGAGCTGGAGACCAGAGCCTGGCCGGGGTAACTTCCCGCCTCGTGCGGTCACACTGACTCCAAACCACCACGGTGGGCCTCAAACCCACGACCCAAAGTCCACAGCCCACAATCGAGACCAAACCACCATGACCGCAGACCGCTTGAACCACGACCACCACTGTGAGCCCCTCATAGGACTGCAGACCGCTCAAACCATGACCACCACTTTCGCAGTCCTCGTCTTTTTCCACCGCACCTCTTGAGGTCGGAGCGATTTCTTCTCTTTGCCACTCGCCTCCCGATTGGACGGTGCGTTTCGGGGGGGTGTGTCGAGGCGTCTCGGAGGCCCACCCTCCGAAGAGGCTCCGTAGTAGCTTTCGGCACGCTGGCCTCCCCTTGGCTGGGGCGCGCGTGCGATACTCGCCCTTCGCTCATTGGCTGGAGGAAACGTCCCATGCCCTTCCTTGGAGCGGAGCCTCGATCTGAGGTGATGGAGGCTCCGTCCACGCCTTCATCCAAAAACACGTGGGCAATGGCGACAGGGTTGAGTGAGGGATGGTGCCGTTGCTGTTGTTGTTGTGGATGTATAAAACCTGACTATAAAATAACCCACAGCGCACACATGTCATTAACCCATTTTACAGAAGGACGGGACCCTGACTATAAACACATACTTATCGAAATAACTAAGCTTAGGGACTGCTGTCTGTTTGTGTGCAAATGGCTGCCAGATTTTTAACAATATTACCCGTCACTTCGGCATAGATAAATACGAATAAAAATTCAACGATTTGTTTTTAAAAGTTTCTTCGACCATTTTGTGGATTGCTTGGTGAAGCCTCTTGGCACATGTCTTCAAGCTTCAATGGCAATACCGTGATTCAATACCGGAGGTAGGAAGGCAAAATAAATTGTGTGATCACAATGAGTAAAAAATGTCTTCAGTTGTTATGAAGCAATGAATTGCCACATCGCAGCAGGAAAGCTGAGACGTACACATGCTCACTCTAAGCTGTCTAGTCTGGGTTTGAATTCTGACCCAGTTATAAACTGTCAACCCGTTGTTTCACAGGCAGGGTGATTGATTCATCAATGTGTGTGCCCCGTCTCTCGGATATACGTTAAACTGGGCGTCTCATCTGCCGGAATCCATTTCCCTCTCTTTCTCCTCTGCCTCTCTGACCCCTCTCTTTCTCTCTCCCACCCCTCCGCCCTCTGTTGAGGGGAATGTAACATGCACGAATCAGATTAGGAGTGAGCCGACTGGAGAGGTGCAAAGGTTGCTGCACATACGAGCATGCATGTATGCAGGCAGACCTTTGCCAGGTAGATAACGTGGGTTTTAAATGCTCTTGCCCCAGGTCTCTAAAATATCCACGTATGTGTGCACTGTGCATGCATGTGTGTGTTATTGGTTATGTCCATATGCAAGTTTCAGAAGGTGGAACAGAGTCCTCCCAGGTTTTGAAGTGTGTGTGTGTGTGTGTGTGTGTGTGTGTGTGTGTGTGTGTGTGTGTGTGTGTGTGTGTGTGTGTGTGTGTGTGTGTGTGTGTTTCGGTCATTAAGCATAACTTGGGCAATTTTTGCAACTTTTTTTCACGCCATTCCCATGTCGCGAAACGCAAAGATATTGTGATGCAGTGGGAGGGAGTTATAAGCGCAACTTTTTTGCAACTTTTCCTCGTCAGCGCAACTTCTGGCGTAAATCAAACTTGAGTGGCTAAATCTACTAAATGCTTGGCCATGTGACGTCGTGCCTGCGTGAAGTGGTGATAAAAAGAACATTTTGCTCGAGCATCACCTGTGCATTGAATGAGCTGACTTCCTCTCATGTGTTGCTGTGGTGTTCCTGTTTTCTATCAAGTTGTTATATCTTACCTCCTTTTACTTAAATATCGAGTTGAATCTCCCTTATAAGGACGTCAGCTTTACTTGCTAATTATGCCCAAAGAAGCTGCTTCTTCCATTGTAAAAGTACGAGCCTTCTTCTTCTTCTTCCTTCGCCTGCTCCCGTTAGGGGTCGCCACAGCGGATCATCCGTATGATCCGCATAGTGATTTGGCACATGTTTTACGCCGGATGCCCTTCCTGACGCAACCCTGGTCGTCTCTTACGACACAGGGATATGGTACACCTATTTTAACCGGGGTATACACCGGCCCAGTATACTGGTACTCATTTCACCGACCTCGGAAGGATGACAGGCTGAGTCAACCCCCTGGTGTATTAATTCAGTGGCCCAACGGGGCTTGAACTCGGGACCTTTTGGATCCCAATGGATCCCAAGCCGCTGCCCTAACCACTGCGCCAACACCAGGCTTGTAAAAGTACGAGCCTATGCAGCAGAATTCCCAACTGAGTTCGTAGTAACTTCTGGGAACAGTTTGTTCTGCAAGCTATGTTCTGCAGTCGTGTGCCACGAATGACGGTTCAGTGTTCTGAAACATTGCGACAGTACAAAACACACTGACACGGGAGCCAAGGATGCTGAAAATTAACCTCGACAGACATTGCTGCGAGCTGAGAAAGTGAGCAAGGGACAAGAACTTGTTGATCAGGTAGTAACGAGCTTTCTCTCAGCAGATATACCTCTCTACAAACTCAATAATCTGGAGATGGAGTCACTATTCCAATTCATGGGTGACAATGCACCTTCGGAGTCCTGTTGCCGATCGTGAGTTGCATCAATGGCAGAGAAAGAAACATTGCGGAGAACTTGCTCACGGAGAAGAACATATTTATATGGCCATCGATGAAGCAGAGGTGGCAGGCGCAAAGTACATTAACACTCTCGTGGGCAATGTCGAATCACCAGAAAAGACTTTCCTGCTACACTGCAAGCAGTTTCCAGATTAGTCAACTCACAGACAGTAATACATGCAGTGGATTCGACCTATCAGTCGAATTTTGTTCAACTCTTGAGTGACGCTGCGCGCTACATGGCTGCTGATGGACGCCTCATCAAGCAAATCTACCCGTGACTATTCCATGTCACGTACTGTACATCTGCTTCATAACTGCACCAAAAAGGTTTGAGCTCACTTCTCTGACGTCGATAATCTCATCGCCAGGGTCAAGAGTGCTGTCGTCAAGAACAAAGACCGTAAGGAGTTGTTTGCTGCAATTGGATACCCACCTCAACCCATCGTAACCCGCTGGACGAGTAGTCCAGATGCCAAACAGCCATTTCAGGGCAAAGCATGCTTTAGCGTCATTGTGAAGTTTTTGGTTGATTCATCATCTCTGAGCTATCCTGAATCAGAATCAGCCGGGTGCTAGACTCGCACACTTGAGGAATTTTTTTAGAGGCAAAAAACAAAATGGCCACCACCGACTTTCGATAAATTCTGTTTTGGGCTATATCTTCACTTCTAATGCACTTACACACACGATTTTGGTGTCTACTGCTGTGTTTCATGTAGCAGACAAGGTAAACGTTGATGATTCTCTCAAGATTGGACGACAACAGATGGCAGAATTTGAATCTGGATGGCCA
Source organism: Eptatretus burgeri (assembly GCF_056783735.1). NCBI lineage: Eukaryota > Metazoa > Chordata > Myxini > Myxiniformes > Myxinidae > Eptatretus > Eptatretus burgeri. Next base: position 107,988,308 of record NC_140969.1, read on the forward strand.
ACAAGCTTCAACAAGACACCAACCAAGAAAGTGACCCTGATGACTTCGACCAAAAAGAGCATCAAGCTGGATGGAAGGCCAGTATATGATACCGAATTGATCTCCACCCGAGTCATATGCCTCCAACAATACAGGGATATTGATATCAAGGATGTCCTCTCTTACGACCGGTCCCCTGTCCCAGCCTCCTTGTTTGATGAGAGCGGTGCAATGCGGGCTCAGTCGAAAGCAATCCTGAAGACGAAACTCCAAGTTGAGCAATCAAGTCGAATCCAAGGTGTTCCAGATGCTGTCATCATCGATGGATGCACCATGTTATGGACTGTACATTGGCCCACAAATGGTACAGTTGAGGATTATGTGATAAACTTCATGGGAACCATCAAATACCACCTGGAGTGTTGTGACGTATACCTGATTTTTGACAGGGACATCAAAATCAGCACGAAACAAATGACGAGATCCAGTCGCGCATGTCATGATTCAAGTCAAAAACATCAACTCAACTTACATACAACACTTCCAGCGCAAAAAGTGGTCCTTAATGTAGCCTACAACAAAGTACAACTAAACTGATCGATTTGATCTGTCAGTATCTGATGACCCACATTGTGGACAACCAGACCAAACTGGTGATCACCGGAAAAGATCCTACACCAGTACAAGTATGGAACAATTCCACTCTCCAGAGATAGGATCTGAAAACACACCATGAAGAAGCAGATGTCATCATCATCCATCACTTAGAATTGTGTCAGTTGTCAGTGGTGACTCACACATCAAAGTGGTCTGCGACGATACAGATGTCTTTGTCCTGTTGATTCATTTCTACCTCGAATAAAAGATGACTGTGGATATCAGCATGGAGAGTCCGTGTGCTGGGAGGGCGAGCGTAGACATTCGCCAAACAGCACTGAAACACAAAAGCATCGCCAAATATCTGCCTGCTGCACATGTTCTGACCGGATGTGATACTGTGTCGTATTTGTTTGGCATTGGAAAGGCCACAGCGCAGAAGGTACTAATGGGTGGACATCATCCCACCTTACTTGGTCAGCTGGAAGCAGATGAGGAAAAGATGATATCTGAGGAAACTACCTTCATTGCTGCCTGTTATGGTTCCAAAGTCGAAGGTGATATGTCCACACACCGGTATCAGATATGGAAGTCTAAGATGGCCAACTCCAAGATTACCTCTGTTCCGAAATTGAAGTCGTTGCCCCCATCGCATGATGCTTTTGTTCAACATGTACATCGCGCTCATCATCAAGTCATTATATGGAAATCGGCCACTCAGTCAGACCCTCCGAACTTGGATCCCATCAAGTATGGATGGCAAGAAGGTGAGGATGGTACGACGTTGTGTCCAACCACACTTCCACCTGATGTGTCTGCTGCACCAGTCACCATTCTGCAGCTGATCAAGTGTGGATGCTCCACCAGCCGTCCATGTTCCACCGGGAGGTGTGGTTGTGTGGCAGCACAGATGTCATGTTCGATGTTTTGCAGTTGTAATGCTGGATCAGACTGTTCTAACGAACAGACAAGGGCAGTAGCTGCTAATCACGATGACGAAGATTGAACATAATGCAGAACATTGCATCCTTAACAAAGTTAATATTTGTTTGCCTAAAAATAAAAGGTAATTTCAAAATCATATACATGTACAATTGTACATACTTACTTGAAGACATAACCCAAAGTCATCCACATGTATCCACATGTATCCGGATATATTTGTGCAAAAATCGTATTCCAATATAATCATCATTTCATTGATCATTGCAAGTAAGTTACTTCAGCTGTCATTGACTATTACTGTACTTCTTCTTCTTCTTCTTTCGGCTGCTCCCGTTAGGGGTCTCCACAGCGGATCAACCGTCTCCATTTCGCTCTATCCTCCACATCTTCCATTGACACTTCAACTACCCACATGTCCGCCCTCACCGCATCCATGAATCTCTTATTTGGCCTTCCTCTTCTCCTCCTGCCTGGCGGCTCCATCCTCAGCATCCTTCTCCCGATATACTCCACTTCCCTGCTGTGCACACGTCCAAACCATCTCAATCTCGCCTCTCTCACTTTGTCTCCAAACCGTCCTACCTGCGCAGTCCCTCTAATATACTCATTCCTTATCCTGTCCATCCTTGTCACTCCCAACGAGAATCGCAGCATCTTTAGCTCTGTCGCCTCCAGCTCCGCTTCCTGTCTTTTTGTTAGCGCCACTGCCTCCAAACCATACAACATAGCTGGTCTCACTACCGTCTTATGTACTTTCCCCTTAACTCTTGCAGCTACCCTTCTGTCACAAATCACTCCTGCAACTCTTCTCCACCCACTCCATCCTGCCTGCACTCTCTTTTTCACTTTTCTCCCACACTCTCTGTTACTTTGGACAGTTGATCCCAAGTATTTAAACCCATCCACCTTCCCCACCTCAACTCCTTGCAACCACACCATACCACCACCCTCCCTCATTTACGCACATGTACTCCGTATTACTCCTACTGACTATCATTCCCCTTCTCTCCAGTGCATACCTCCACCTCTCAAGGCTCGCCTCAGCCTGCTCCCTACTCTCCCTACAGATCATGATGTCATCCGCGAACATCATAGTCCATGGAGACTCCAGTCTGATCTCGTCCATCACCATTGCAAACAGGAAAGGGCTCAGAGTCTATCCTTGGTGCAATCCCACTTTTACCGCGCACCTCACCACTGTCACACTGTCCTCATACATATCCTGCACAATCCTCACATACTTCTCCACCACTCCCGACTTCCTCAAACAATGCCACAACTCCTCTCTTGGCACCCTATCATAAGCTTTCTCTAAATCCAAAAACACACAATGTAACTCCTTCTGGCCTTCCCTATACTTCTCCATCAACATTCTCAAAGCAAACATCGCATCAGTGGTGCTCTTTCCTGGCATAAACCCATATTGCTGCTCACAAATCGTCACCTCTCTTCTCAACCCAGCTTCCACTACTCTTTCCCACAACTTCATGGTGTGGCTTAACAACTTTATCCCTCTGTAATTTCCACAGCTCTGCACATCACCCTTGTTCTTGAAAATCGGAACCAGTACACTTAATCTCCACTCCTCCGGCATCCTCTCACTTTCCAAGATTTTATTAAACAATCTGGTTAACAACCCCACTGCAATCTCACCGAAGCAATTCCATGCCTCCACTGGTATGTCATCTGGGCCAACCGCCCTTCCACTTTTCATCCTCTTCATAGCAGTCCTCACTTCATCCTGACTGATCCACCCCACTTCCTGATTCACTATCTCCACCTCTTCCAACCTTCTATCTCTCTCAATTTCTTCATTCATCAGCTCCTCAAAGTACTCCATCCACCTTCTCAACACACTCTCCTCGCTCGTCCGCACATTCCCATTTACGTCCTTTCTCACCCTAACCTGCAGCACATCCTTCCCAGCTCGGTCCCTCTGTCTTGCCAATCGGTATAAATCCTTTTCCCCTTCTTTTGTATCCAACTTCTCATACAGCTCGTCATATGCCTTTTTCTTAGCCATTGCCACCTCTCTCTTTGCCTTTCGCCGCCACTCCTTGTACTCCTGCCTACTTTCTTCGTCTCTCTGACTATCCCACTCTTTTTCGCTAACCCCTTCTTCCTTATACTTTCCTGTACTTCCTCGTTCCACCACCAAGTCTGCTTATCTTCCTTCCTCTGTCCAGATGTCACACCAAGTACCTTCCTAGCTATCTCCCTCACCACTTCTGCTGTAGTTGCCCAATCATCACACCCATCTTTACCACTATCCAACACCTGTCTCGCCCCCTCCCTAAATTCCACGCAACAGTCTTCCTCCTTCAGCTTCCACCATCTGGTCCTTGGTTCAGCCCTCACTCTCTTCCTCAACCTCACCTCCAAAATCATCCTACAGACCACCAATCGGTGCTGTCGAGCTACACTCTCCCCTGCCACTACCTTACAGTCTCTAATCTCTTTCAGGTTGCATCTCCTGCTTAAGATGTAATCCACCTGTGTGCACTTTCCTCCACTCGTGTACATCACCCTGTGTTCCTCCTTCTTCTTGAAATACGTATTTACCACTGCCATTTCCATTCTTTTTGCAAACTCTCCCACCAATTGCCCTTCCACATTTCTCTTATTGAGACCGTACCTACCCATCACCTCCTCATCCTCTTTATTCCCTTCCCCAACATGCCCATTGAAATCTGCTCCAATCACCACTCTTTCATCCTTGGATACACTCTCCACCACTTCATCTAACTCACTCCAGAAATATTCTTTATATTCCATCTCACACCCCATATGTGGGGCATATGCACTGATGACATTCATCATCACTCCTTTAATTTCCAACTTCACACTCATCACTCGGTCAGACACTCTCCTCCCCTCCAATACCCTCTTGACATAATCTTCCTTCAGGATTACCCTGACACCATTTCTCCTCCCATCCACACCATGGTAGAACAGTTTGAAACCACCTCCAATGCTCCTAGCCTTAGTCCCCATCCACTTTCTCTCTTGTACACACAGTATGTCCAGCTTTCTTCTCTCCATCATATCAGCCAACTCTCACCCTTTGCCAGTCATCGTCCCAACATTCAGAGTTCCAACTCTCACCTCCACTCTTCTACCCTTCCCCCTCTCCCACTGCCTCCGGACTCGCCTTCCCCGTCTCCTTCTCCTCCTTCGCCCAGCAGTAGCACAATTTCCACTGGTTCCCTGCTGACCACCGGTACCGGTGGCGGTCGTTGGTAACCCGGGCCTCGACCGATCTGGTATGGAAATCGTTTTGTTGTCCGCATAATGATTTGGCATAGGTTTTTACGCCGGATGCCCTTCCTGACGCAACCCTGGTCGCCTCTTACGACACATAGGGATATGGTACACCTATTCTAACCGGGGCATACACCGGGCCCAGTACACTGGTACTCATTTCGCCGTCCGCGGGAGGATGACAGGCTGAGTCAACCCCCTGGTGTTATACAACTTGGTATGTATATATATATATATATATATATATATATGTATATATATATATATATATATATATTATTGAATATTATTTTACGTAGTATTAATATTTGAGGGTTCATCAAATTCAATTTCTTACTCGAAGTGATCAGTGGAACTGCAAAATAGCCATTTTTCATACTAAAATGGTGGCCATCTTGAAAATATGAGACAGGTCTTATATATACACCTTCAATTTTATCATTATCAGATTCCTTGACCATGAAAACATGGTAGTAGACACCAAAATTGTGTTTGTAAGTGCATTAGAAGTGAAGATATAGCCCAAAACAGAATTTATCGAAAGTCGGTGGTGGCCATTTTGTTTTTCGCCTCTAAAAAAAATCCTCAAGGGTGCGAGTCTGGCACCCGGCTGATTCTGATTCAGGATAGCTCAGAGATAATGTATCAACCAAAAAACTTCATAATGACGCCACAACATGCTTTTTCACATTTCCGCAGGACTAAAGCTGGTTAAATCAAATGCAGCTTTCTACTCTGCTGACAATTTGCTCGAAGTCAAGAGAATCGTTGGGGGAATTTTAAGGTGATAGTTTGCTTGTTACCAGAGTGAAGGAAGCTATAGCATCAGAACATTTGGCGAAGGACTTGCTCAGTATCGATCGTGACTCCAAGTGCCTGATTGAGCTGGTTATTAAATGTGAAATTCTATGTATATGATATCTGATGCTTTCCACGATCTGAAATCGCTCAGCTTCGGCAGTGATCCATGTGGGATAGCGTCTTATTTGGAGAGGCGTGTGGAGCAGAACAAAGGACATAAAGCAGATCATGGATCTGGCACGTGATGACATTCCACCAAGTTTGTACGCAAAGTTGCAAAAGTATCAAGTTACTTCGGTGAGTGTTGAACGCTCTTTTTCGATGTTAAAACAACTAGTGAAGGAACGTAACTTCTCGCCCGAAAACGTTGAGAAATATATTTCTGTGGATTACAATCACAGCAATGAACTTGAATTTGAGCGATTTCGTTTAATGCTGACTTTAAAAACCTTGTAAAAAGTAATATCATTGCTGAATTCATGAAAATGTTGTATCATTGCCGACTTGCTAGCTTTGAGAATTTAACAAATAAATGACGAACTGAAAATTGGTCGTTGTAGTGTGGGTATGGATTTTAAGTTACTTTTCAGCACAATTTTTGGTAAAAACATAAATGCAACTTTTCAAGTTTTGGAGTGCAAGAACGCATTGCCTGAAGCATCATATCATTCTCTTGGCTAACCCCACCCTCCTCCCCTCACCTTTCTCTCTTCCCCCCTCCCTTCTTCCCCCCCTCCCTTCTCTCTTCCCCCCTCCTCCCTTCTCTCTTCCCCCTCCCTCCCTTCTCTCTTCCCCTCCCTCCCTTCTCTCTTCCCCCTCCCTCCCTTCTCTCTTCCCCCTCCCTCCCTTCTCTCTTCCCCCTCCCTCTCCTCTCCACCTTCCGTCGCCCTCTCCACCTTCCCCCACTTTCCTCAGTCTTATCCCCTCCAAGCTTCCCTCCCTCCTCTTACCTTCCCTGCCTCCCCTCCATCCCCCCTCTCTCTCTCCCTCCCTCTTCTCTCTCTCTCCCTCCCTCTTTCTCCCCCCCCCACCCTTAATATCCCTGTCAGCGAAATGACGGACTGTATTTGCAAGTATAAAATAATGGGTATTGTATCATTTGTGGTCCCAAATATATTAACAACTAAAGTTGTCCAGTTCTTTTTGGAACACCCTGAACTTCTGCTTCATGCCAAAATGAATGGAGATTCCAAAAACGATAAAAGTTTTACATTCCGCAGACTCTGTGCATTCCAGGGAAGACAGATGTGATGCTGGTGGGCCAACCCATAGGAAAGAGCAATACTCCTTTGAGTTTCGCCAAAGGCCTTGTTGGCTGTGGGAAGTTCTGATATTTCAAAGAATGGCTTGGTACACTGAAAGATTCCTAGTGTATAGCTGGCTTTGAAAGCCAGCTTAACAATGTGGTTGCCCCATGAGAGATTGCTGATGTAGAGGCCTAGAATTCAAGAGATTGGATCTTTTCCATTGGCTGATCATCTAATCTTACTATTAATTTGCAATTGGTCACTGGCTTTGACACCAACATAAATTTTTATTGGGGACACGAGCTCCATGTGTATCGAACAAACAGTTTCAAATGGAGCATCTCGCTGCCATGTAAATTGCATTAGATGTCGCAATAAATGCGAATTGTTTCTCGCAGCTTGCTGGCTCGATGACAAAAGACGCCATTTGCATTTTTCTGTCTCCATCCCGACCGTTGGTTGTTATCTCCATATGCAGGTTTCAGGAGATGGGAGGAAGTTCTCGAACTCAATCTTCACCTCATTTTTAACTCACCTGGAACGTAGTTTCGGGGAGCTTGTGGGACGGCGTGTCGCCCGTCCACAAATACTTGCAACTTCTTCTCTGAAACTACACAGACTATTTCAACAAAACATCACCACAGCCTTTAGCACCATGTATGTACCAAAGTTTGTTCATGGCATTAAAAAAATCTGGCCCGAATTGGTCTATGGCCCCCCCAAAATAGGTATTGGCTTTCCTCTCAGAAACTACACATGCAATTCCGATTAAACTTGAGCACAACCTTCATCAACCGTGATGTACCAAAGTTTGTTCACAACATTATCGGGGTCTAAGGTCTATATCGGAAATCGGGGTCTAAGGTGGTGTAAGGGGTGTTGCCCCCCACCTCCCCCAAAATATGTATTTGCTTTCTTCTCCGAACCTGTACACAATTTCGATAAAACTTGGCAACAGCCTTCATCACCCATGATGTACTAAAGTTTGTTGATGCTATTTAAGAAATCATAGTCTGAGAAGGTTTATGGGGAAGGGGTTGTTGCCCCCCCCCCCCAAAATGGGTATTTGCTCTCTTCTCAGAAAGTACACACATGATGAAACTTGACCACAGCCTTCATCACCCGTGATATTCCAAAGTTTTTTTTCACGGCATTAGAAAAAAGGGGTCGAAGTGGTTTTACAGGGTTGCTTTATGTATTTGCTTTCTTCTCTGAACCTGCACACAATTTTGATGAAACTTGAACACAGCCTTCATCACCCGTGATGTACCAAAGTTTGTTGACACTATTTAATCAGTGTCTAAGAAGGTTGACGGGGGGGGGGGGGGGGAGGGGAGGGGTTGTTGTCTTGCAAAATAGGTATTGCACACCGCTCCTTCCCAATTCCATATCCAGGCGCTGCATGACGCCATCACCGGGCGCTGAAGGAATGGAGTACTTAGTTTTCACTCTATTTGTTATTTACAAAATCTAAAGATTTCGTAAGTATATTGATGACTTCCGTCATCTGTTTGTGTGTTTGTTTGTTTATGTGTGTGTTTGTTTGTTTGTAGGCACGATAACTCGAGAACGGCAGGAGCTACCAATGTCAAATTACACCACGTGATTCAGAGGGTGATGGCTAGTGCTGATTAGATTTTGGTCAAAATCGGTCAAAGGTCAAGGTCACAGTGAGGTCAAATATTCGATTTTTGATGGTTTGGTACCGATAACTCGAGAACAGAAGAAGCTACCAATGTCAAATTACACCACGTGATTCAGGAGGGTGATGGCTCGTGCTGATTAGATTTTGGTCAAAATCGGTCAAACGTCAAGGTCACAGTGAGGTCAAACATCCAAAACATTCGATTTTGATGGTTTGGTACAGAATCATCATAGAAACTTCTGGTTTGCGTCGCTACCTTCTCCAGAGCCAGCTTTTATTAGACAAGGTCAGAGGTCAAGTTGACGATTTTGTAAGTACCAGTCAATGACTGCTTGTTTGTTTGTTTGTTTGTGTGTGTGTTTGTGTGTTTGTTTGTAGGCTCGATAACTCGAGAACGGAAGAAGCTACCAATGTCAAATTACACCACGTGATTCAGGAGGGTGATGGCTAGCACTGATTAGATTTTGGTCAAAATCGGTCAAAGGTCAAGGTCACAGTGAGGTCAAACATAATTCCGTAAATTCATGTGGAGAAATGGAGTATTTTTGCTTCGGTCGACGTTACGAGTTTGTTTTAACTTCGATTTTAATTTTTCTTCGGTTTTTGCGATCGCTTAGGATGCTTAAACCTCGGTTGTCGAAATGCTGGTAAAAATCGGATGTTTTGGAGACGTTTTAAGATTGTATAAAAAATATTTCACTTGCCGCGTCACGGGTCGTCACGTGGTGCAGCGCGCTCGAGCAGAGGCGTCGTTGATCACGTAAAGGTTTTCCGTGTGCGCGCTGACGGTGTTTTCGATAAAGATGGTGTTTTAAAAGTAATTTTTTATCCCAATAAAGGTTATCGTCGTATGCCTGACTCGCTAAGCCGTCGGATTATGGAAAGATTGTTGGTGGATGGCCGAATATTTCGGTTTTGTGACTTTGATAAAATAATATTAAATAATTGCATGGAGAAATGGAGATTTTTGCTTCGGTCGACGTTGCGATTTTTGATGGTTTGGTACAGAATCATCGTAGAAACTTCTGGTTTGCTTCGCTACCTTCTCTAGAGACAGCTTTTATTAGACAAGGTCAGAGGTCAAGTTGACGATTTCGTAAGAATCAGTCTATGACTGCTTGTTTTCTTGTTCGTTAGTTGGCGAAAAAAATTTTCCCATGTATGTTCTGTAGCGTTTGTCTCTGCTTGTTTGTCTGTTTGTCACATAATTTTTGGCCACTGTTTTCAAGCAATTGTTTTGAATTCTTTTGTGTGTGTCAGTGACCGGCCAAGTATGGCAACACTAAATCTTGGTGAATATCCCAATCGAGATCCAGATCTGAGAATTTTAAAAATAATTCTTCACCATTGAGAGATAGGACCAAAAACAATATCCGGCACAAGATCTCAAAAGGTTATGGATGGATTCACACGAATCTTGGTGGACAGGTTGGGAGTGCCACAAAGAACAATTGATTCTATTTTGGTGAAGATTCGAATCCAGCTCAGGATATAAGAATTATTGAATTTTTAACTGATTCTTCACCATTGAGAGATAGGGCCAAAAACTATAAACAGCATGTTATCTCTAAAAGTTGTGGATGAGTTATGACAATACCAGCTGGATGTGTTGGTTCGGTGACAAGAACAAGCCGATTCGATTTTGGTTAAGGTCCGGATTCAGATCTGACCTATCAGTGGCACACAAAATATAAACTATTCAGCCTGGCGGAGGTATGTTCTCTTCGGAGTTCCATTCCGTTTCGCCAAGTTGTCAATCTATGAGTGATTTTTGAATTTCTTGTTTGTTTGTCTGGGCGATATCTCAGCCATCATTTGAGCTAGGAAGATGAAATTAGGGGACAAAAATGAATATGTACTTTGGCTATAGAGTATTTTTGATTAATTGATTAATTACTTAATTATTATCGATTTATTAATTACTTATTTCTGTTATTTCTCATCCTGCCAATATCTCAGGCCCCTTTTGAACTCGGAAGCTTTTATTTGGATTTGACAGTAACCAAGTGCTTTGGATATAGAGTATTTCTGATTTATTGATCGATTACTTAATTATTATCGATTTCTAAATTACTTATATATTTTATTTCTCATGCAAGCAATATCTTGGGCACCTTTTGAGCTAAGAAGCTGACATTTGGACATGACAGTGAGGAAGTGATTTGCCTAGAAAGAGTATTTTTGATTTATTGATTAATCGATTTATTATGAATTTTTCAATTGATTGCTTAATTTTCAAAAAGTTACAGATTCGGATTAAACAGTGGTGGTTTAGGTATTCTCTTCGGCAATTGATTGAGAAATTATTTCATGATTCTTATTTATTCATTTCAATTCTGCAATTCATCAATTATTGTATGCCGCTCCCTCCCAATTCTGACTCTATGTGCTGCAGGGTGGCATCACTGGAAGCTTAAGGTGCCTCGGCAAACTTGCCAATTATTTTTGAGGTCAACATAGACCAAAAGGTCAACATTGGCCCAAGGTCAACTACTAAGGTGGTATTTCTAAAATCCTCAATTTTCATCTGATTGACTTGAAATTTGAAGAGGATTTATATCTCAGGTCACTTAATTAAACCAGCCAATTATTTTTGGGTTGACTCTGGACCAAAAGGTCAACATGGGCCTATGGCCAACAACTAACGTGGTATTTCTAAAATCCTAAATTTTCATCCAATTGATTTGAAGTTTGAAGAGGATTTTTTTTCAGGTCACTGAACTCAACGAGCCAATTATTTTTTAGGTAAACATTGACCAAAAGGTCAACAACTAGGGTGGTATTTCTAAAATCCTTCATTTTCATCGGATTGACTTGAAATTTGAAGAGGATTTTCACATCGGGTCACTAATTTCAACCACCAATTATTTTTGAGGTCCACATAGGCCTAAAGGTCAACATAGACTGAATTTCTAAAATTGTCAATTTTCATCCGATTGACTTGAAATTTGAAGTGGATTTTTTTTCAGGTCACTGAATTCAAACAGTCAATTATTTTTCAGGTAAACCTTGACCAAAAGGTCAACAACTAAGGTGGTATTTCTAAAATCCTTCATTTTCATCTGTTTGACTTTAAATTTGAAGAGGATTTCTATTTCTGCTCACTGAATTCACAGTCAATTATTTTTGAGGTTAACATAGACCGAATTTCTAAAATTGTCAATTTTCATCTGATTGATTTGAAATTTGAAGAGGATTTATATTTCAGGCCACTGAATTCAACTAAGAAATTATTTTTGAGGTGAACATGGACCAAAAGGTCAACAAAGGCCCAAGGTCAACAACTAAGGAGGTATTCCTAAAATCCTCAACTTTCATCTCATTGACTTGAAATTTGAAGAGGATTTGCATTTCAGGTCACTGATTTCAACCATCAATTATTTTTGAGGTCAACATAGGCCAAAATGACAACATTGGCCGAATTTCTAAAATTGTGAATTTTCATCCTATTGACTTGAAATTTGAAGAGGGGTTGCAGATTTGGTCATTGACTTCAACCACCAATTATTTTTGAAGTCAAATTTGTTTTATGGATTTTGCAAGTATCATGCTCTGCACGACGTCTGCTTCTTCTTTGTTTGTTTTCTTTCTTGTTTGTGTTTGTTTGTCCGGGCGATATCTCAGCTATCCTTTGATCTACGAAGTTGAAATTTGGAGACAAAAGTGAAGATGTGCTTTGGCAAAAGCGATATTTTGTATATTTAGCTTAATTAATTAATTAATTAATTAATTAATATTATCGATTTATTAATTAGTTATTTCTTTTATTTTTCATGCTGGCAATATCTCAGGCCCCTTTTGAGCGAGGAAGCTGATATTTGGACTTCACAGTGACCAAGTGCTTTGGCTATAGAGTCGTATTTTTGATATATTGAATGAATTAATGGATTAATTACTTAATTATTATCGATTTATTAATTACTTATTAGATTTCGTAAGTATATTGATGACTTCCGTCCTCTGTTTGTGTGTGTGTGTGTGTGTGTGTGTGTGTGTGTGTGTGTGTGTGTGTGTGTGTGTGTGTGTGTGTGTGTGTGTGTGCATGTTTGTTTGTGTGTGTGTTTGTTTGTAGGCACGATAACTCGAGAACGGAAGAAGCTACCAATGTCAAATTACACCAGGTGATTCAGGAGGGTGATGGCTAGCGCTGATTAGATTTTGGTCAAAATAGGTCAAAGGTCAAGGTCACAGTGAGGTCAAACATCCAAAACATAACTCGAGAATGGAAGAAACTACCAATGTCAAATTACACCACGTGATTCAGGAGGGTGATGGCTAGCGCTGATTAGATTTTGGTCAAATTCGGTCAAAGGTCAAGGTCACAGTGAGGTCAAACATTCGATTTTTGATGGTTTGGTACAGAATTATCGTAGAAACTTCTGGTTTGCGTCGCTACCTTCTCTAGAGACAGCTTTTATTAGACAAGGTCAGAGGTCAAGTTGACGATTTTATAAGTCCAGTCTCTGACTGCTTGTTTATTTTATTTCTCATCCTGGCAATATCTCGGGCACTTTTTGAGCTCGGAATCTGATATTTGGAAATGACTGTGGCCAAGTGCTTTGGCTATATAGTATTTTGATATATTGATTAATCAATTAATGGATTAATTACTTAATTATTATCGATTTATTAATTACTTATTTATTTTATTTCGCATCCTGGCAATATCTCAGGCACTTTTTCAGCTTGGAATCTGATATTTGGAAATGACTGTGACCAAGTGATTTGGCTACAAAGAGTATTTTTGATGTATTGATTAATCAATAAATCGATAAATTATTTTCTTTCTTGTCTGGCGATATCTCAGCGATATTTGAGTTAGGAAGCTGAAATGTGGGGACAAAAGTGAAGACGTTCTTTGGCAAAAAATGTTATTTTTTATTTTTTGATTAATCAATTAATTGATTAATAACTTAATTATTATCGATTTATTATTTATTTACTTATTTTATTTCTCACCTGGGCAATATCTCAGACACTTTTTGAGCTCGGAAGCTGATATTTGAACATGAACGAGAAGAAGTGATTTGGCTGTAAAGGGTATTTTTCATTTAATTAATTAATCAATTAATTATTTTCTTTCTTCTTTGTCCAGGTGATATCTCAGCCATCCTTTGAGTTAGGAAGCTGAAATTTGGGGACAAAAGTGAAGATGTGCTTTGGCAAAAATGGTACTTTATATTTTTTGATTGATCAATGAATTGATTAATTACTTAATTATTATCGATTTATTAATCAGTTATTTATTTTATTTCTCAACTTGGCAATATTTCAGACACCTTTTGAGCTTGGAAGGTGATATTTGGACATGATAGTGAACAAGTAATTTGGCTATAAATGGCATTTTGATTCATTGATAAATCAATTAATCGATTAATTACTTCATTTTCAGAGAGTTATAGATTCAGGTGAAATGGTGGTGGTTCAGGTTTGTGATTCGGCAATTGATTGAGAAATTAAATTATTTATGATTATTATTTATTTATTTTAATTCTGAAATTAATCAATTAATCAATCAATTATTGTACACAGCTCCCTCCCAATTCTGACTCCATGTGCTGCAAGGCGGCATTGCTGGGCGCCGAAGGTGCCCCAGCAATGTCGTGCGCTGGAGGATTGTTATTTATTATTTGGCATCTCGTACAGTGGTGATTTTTTTTAGCCTACACGAAAAGGTATGCATCAGAACAACGTGTTACATGCTCGGAACAAGATCACCCATAGGGTGGGTACTCTGCGAGACTATATTTAACGGAGCAAGTGTATGTGATGATGTATGTATGTATATGTATATCTGCTCTTCATACATTGATTGAACAGCTGACCTGACATCACCCGCAATTGTAACCTGAAATACTTAATCTAAAGTGCCCAGAGGACCCAAAAGAACCCACCCAGAATACCAAAAAGAACCCCACCCAGGAGACCCAAAAGTCCCAAATGACCCCGAGGACCCAAACGATCCCGAGAACCTAAATGACCCCGAAGACCACAGGAGACCACAAAGACCCGGGTGATCTTGGGGGGGGGGTTAAAGATTGAAGACTCCAAAAACCCCGAAGACCAAAAATACCTAAAAGATCCTGATGACCCCAAAGACCCTTAAATACTCAAAAGACCCCAAAATGCTCCAAGGACCCAGAAGATTCAAAAAGCTGAAAATACCCCAAAGACCCAAAATACTGAAAAGACTCTGAAGATCCCCACAAGATACAAAAGACCCCGAGGACCCGGAAGAGCTAAAATACCCAAAGGACCCAGAGGACGCAAAAGACCCCGAAAACTCAAAGGACCTAGGGCATCCAAAAGACCCCGAGGACCTAAAAAAACCATGAGGACCCAAAATACCTCGAGAACCAAAAATACCTTGAGGAGCCAAAAAACCCGACAGACCCAAAAGACACAATGGAACTATCACGGACACATGGAAATTCTGCATAATGTGAAATGTGACTTCAGGTCCCGAACCCACCCCCCACCACCCCCTCAGACCCACACACAATCCCATGTCCTTAACCCCCCTCCCAACTCTGACCTCTCTCTGCCACACCTACCACTACACCCAAACTCTATGCTCCCCTCCCCCTTTCTTCACATCATCAAATCCCCTCCCAACTCAATGTCATCAACTCCACCCCACCCCCCCCACACCCTCAATAGCCTCAAACCCCTCGATCCTAACTCTGTCCTATCTCTGGCTCTCCCAAGCCAACCCTGTCATCAAAGTATAATTCAAATCCTCAACTGTTCCAAACCCAAAGTACTCAATCCCCCTTCCATCCCCAAGTCCTCAATCCCCCCCCTTCCTAACGTCTCAATCTCCCTCTTCCAACTGCATGCACCCCCACCACCAACTCTCTGTCCTGCCTTCCACATTTCTTCCTGTTCTTAACAACGTTACACAGGGGACTTTGGTGCATGAGAAGGTCATTCGGCCTATCGTGCCTGCATTGGTCGTGTCCCTAACACGACAGCTTGGCCAGTTTGAGCGAATGTGGCGTTTTGCCGAGCAATGAGGATCGTGTGTGAGACGTTCCTGGTGGGAGAGGACATTCTCAGTCCAGGCATTTCCCATCCTGGCATCTAAAGCCAGTGAGTGGTTGTCGACGTGGGCCCTGCAGACGGTCGTGGGTTCGAGTCCCACCATGGTGATTTGAGTCGGTGTGACCACACGAGGCGGGGCAGGTACCCCGGGCCGGCTCTGCCGACTGAAGACCCATCGGGTCCATTCTCTTTTTGGCTGTGTGTGGGCCCATCTGTAAGTAGGAATTGTTAAGTGCTCTTCGCTTGTACATTATTTGTATTTCTTCTAATAGTCAGATAACTCTGCTCCTTGCATGCTCCCCCCTGCCCCCCCCAAATATAAATAAATCCTGTGTTTAATGTTTCAGCTCGTTTCTGTGTTTCTTTCATTGGCTTAGCATGGTGCGTATTGGGAAATTTGGGAAGCGGCAAATTGTACAGTTGGACCGACGGGACCTCAGTAACCCTCCGCTCGGGTTACGCACGGGTCCAGCACGCATACGGCTCGTCCCGTATGAGTGCCGTCGAGGGTGTGAATCCTCAGCAGCTTGCCATTTGGGCCCCTAGGTATTTTGAAGTTTGGCAAATAACCCTGTCCCACGTGGTTGATTTATTGACGATTCACGGTCCTGTAAGGGACCCGTACCTTTCGGAGTTTTCCGAAAGGTATGATCTAGATTCCGGGTGTTCGGTAAAATCGACCCTGCTGCTCCACCTAACAGTCGTGCTCGCAACCGACGTCCGGCTCCACAACAATATTTCATGAGAACCACCCTCTTCGGTCATCATGATGTCCTGATTCTGCAATGGTAAACAATACCTTCTGATTCTGATGTACCATACTATGTTACACAGCGTCGGTGGTGCCGAAGCAGTTTCTGGGCAAGAATTATACTGGGTGGTTTGACATTGCCTTCCCAGCAGGAGTTTGGGCATAGCAGGAATTTGGAATTTGTTCAGGGTGCTGGCAATAGCTCACCTCGTCTTCACAAAGGACACTGTGGGATGTTTAACGTCCACCAACTAATTCCGTCAGACGGGTCAGCCAATTTAACGTCCATTAACATTGATGAATGACCGTGCGGGTGAAACACCAGAATGACATTTTATAGCTGGATCAGGATTCGAACCCAGGCTTGACAGCTGAGAGGCAAGTCTATGTACCTCTAAAGTCGAGACTATTCTGCCAGCCCAAACAGTAAATACAGATCTATCACAAAAAGATAAATAAAAACAGTAATTATTGTATATGTGTGTACACGAGATGTTAATTTACAAAATGAGCTTATACCACAGTAACACAGCCACACCCTAACCCTAAGCCCCCTCTACCCCCCCTCTCCCCACCAACATTTGAACAAATGCTGGGTTCTGCCAGAGTTATGACTTTTCTCATCCTGCAACTCTAAATTCTTTTGTGAGGATGCTGGAATGTTTTGATATCGACCTGTATCTTTTTACGCACACTTCTCATGTTTACCTTCCAAACAACATGGCATTGTCATCGTTTTCTGTTCTTTTCTTTGACACGCCACCAAAATTTGCATGTTGGTTCAAGTTACCAGTCATTTGAAATTTGTTTTTGAGGACATTTGTGTTTTCCTCTTATTTCCCCTCTGTTGCAGATGGAAGGTATAATAAAAACATAAGGGCAATACACCTAGGTGCTCACCTGGAAGAATAATGATACTGAGGAGGAAGTCGACAACCGGCAAAATGTATGTACCAATGAACCAATGTTATAGCAAATAAATATTTTGGGGGAACCCCCCACCCCCCTCCCTTAAACCCCCTTCGAGCCCGATTTTTCTCATGTCACAAACAAACTTTGGTACATCATGGGTGATGAAAGTTGTGGTCAATTCATGGGAATTCTGTGTGTACTTTCTGAGAAGAATGAAAATACCTCTTTGGGGGGAGGGGGAGGGTTGGGGGGGGGGGGTCGACAACTCCCTTATAATCAGGCCCCCTCAGACTTCCATTTAAAAAAAAAAAATCTTTATGCGTTGTACAAACTTTGGTACATCACGGGTGATGAAGGTTGTGGTCAAGTTTCATCAGAATTGCATGCGTAGTTTCGCAGAAGAAAGCAAATAGCTATTTTGGTGGGCAACCTCCATCGGCCCCCTGAGGCCCGTTTTTTTGTTTGTTTATTTAATGCCATGAACAAACTTTGGTGCATACTGGGTGATGAACGATATAGCAAAGTTTCATCAAAATCGTATGTGGAGCTTCAGGATGGAGTTGCAAGTCTTTGTGGACGGACGGACTGATGGACGAAAGATGCACCATCCCATTCGCTCCCTGGAATTACGTTCCAGGTAAACTTAAAATGAGAAGGCAATTTGTGAAAGTGTCGCAGCTTGCACAGAACCCAGCACCGTAGTGGTTCCCGAGGTCCGGGAAGTTCACATCGAAGCAATGAAGGAGCATTGAATGTGTGGTTAAAGGACAATGCCAAGAAAAATGTGCTTTGAAGAAGAACCTCTGATTCGTAAAAAGGCAAAGCGCGTGGTACGATCATCGAGTTGGCATGGGTGGTGCTGCAAACATGAGTGATGAGGGTACGAGTGGCCCCAGTCCCTTCCGAGCTAGCAGGGGATGGTTTGACGGCTTCAAGAAGTGGTACGGTCTCCACAATGTGAAGCTCACCAGACGAGCATGCCTCACCAGACGAGACGAGCATGGAGGAGTTGGAGGCTATCATCAAGGTTTCCGAAGAGGAGAAGGAGGAGGAGGAGGATAGTGATGAGGAAGAAGACGTGGCGAGGCACAACCTTCCTGTCAAGTTCATGGGTGAGGTGCTGCAGGATATGGGGCAGTTGCTCACAGGTTGCAAGATGCTGACCCAGTGATGGAGTAGTACCTCTGGTTCAAGAAGGGATTGGATGATGTTTTGCTCCTGAACAGAGAGCTGCACAGAAAGCTGCAGCACTCAGCAAAACAGCTCTTAACTAGAAGGGCACTCAGTGGAGTGCATACCTCCACCACGCAATGCCTGATCCATGAGAACGTATCGGACCCAATACATTTTTGAGGTATCGTGCTATATATCGGTTTTAGCCCTATCTCCTCCTCCGACTTTAAAAACGTCTAGTAGTCGGATTCGGATCTACATCTTCACCAAAATCTAATCAATTTGTCCTTGTCACACACCGAACCTGTCCACAAAATTTAATTTGGATCCGTCTACAACTTTTTGAAATATCCTGCACACAAACAAATAAAGAGACAGAAAGGGGTGAAAACATGACCCCCTTCACCTTCAGTGGCAGAGGTAATAACCTATTCTTTTTGCCCTGGCCCCTTCACCTCAACACCTTCAGCGCTCTAACCTGCATCCCCTTCATTGCATGCCTCATCACCTGCATCCTCTTTAGAGGAGTTCACTGGATTCCAACTCATCATCATCACATCAAAAGTTGTCATATCTGAAATAAAATTTGGAAAGAGTACCTGCTGTTGGTTTTTTCTTTTCTTTTTTTGGAAGCATTTTTAAGGAAACTTATCTTGTGCATTAGTGTTCGTAAACTATTTTAAATGTCATGAATCACGAACCGCTGGGAATCTATTCCCCTTTTCCCATTGAAACAATACCCTGATATATGCACATTCAACATTCACAACATTTTCCAGGAACGTATCCCCCGCGAATGTCAGGGTCTTACTTGATATGCCACTTGATTGTTTTCTCTCCTTGTAAATACAGTTTGTACAACAATTCATCACAGCCTAGAAACATTCCCAAATTTTCCCCTATGTGACATCCACACCTTCAGAACCTTAACAGTGACTTATCACTCCACAGTCGGCCAGCATAATGCATCCAATGTGGAAGGGAGAGATAAGTGATTGGTAAGATGAGATGAGGAGAGAAAGAGGTAGATGGGTACTGTGCAGACCCCTGCACACTTCACACCAGTCCGATAGGACCAGTGTTGCTTGTTGTTTCTGGTTCCCACATCCTGACTGAAACCGGAACCCTCCGCGCTCCGCTCCCGCTTCTCATACAGCCGCGGCTCCGGCGTTTCCGTACATGGCAAGTGACCCGGATTTTACGGATTTGACCCATTTTGTTTCTGAAAACCCGCAGACCCACTTTAGTGTGGTCCAAACCTGTATTGGATGGAATGTAGGATCAATTTTAAAAACTCAATGTTTCACTTCCATTCCACTGGCAAGGATTGACACACACACATACTGATGAATGTGTAGCGACCTGGAGTCGATATGCAAGGTATCACTGTCGTGTCTAGTCTAACGGCTGTGTGATGTCATGAGCGTTCCCTCACTGAAGGCCACGTCGACGTCCTCCAGGATTCCGCACGCACCATCACGTCACTTCCGATCACGTGGACCATATTGCCATCACCACAAACCAATCGATCCGTGATGTCCAATTCGTTCTTCCACGTCTTGGTGATATTTATCGGTCCTTTGGAGTATTTAAAATGGAAGGATTTGATTTGATTCGGATTGTTTTTCATTCATAGAAGGTGTCCGCAGATTACCAAATTCAAACCGCAATAATTATAATGAAATCGGATATATGACGCCATGTAATTACAAAGACACTAAGATAGTTGCAGGTTTGAGTACAGTGCAGTATCCCATCCTATTTTACAGGCTGGAGGGCAGTATACCATTTCATTAATTTTTATTACCGTTTCAATTTGGAATGGTGATTTGTGGAATGCGATTGTTTATGTTGTTTCGTATGCAGGCTGTGGATGCTGTTTGCATCATTTTTCTGGAAGCGTCGGAAAGGTGAAAAAAAAACGTCGGAAAGGGTCATAGGGAGCAATCGCATGCCTGGTTGTTGGCTTAATGGTTAGGGTGGTGGGCTTGGGATCCCAGGATCCTGAGTTCAAATCCCCCTCAGCTGTTGAATTAATACCAGGTGGGGTCAACTCGATCTGTCATCCTTCCGAGGTTGGCAAAATGAGTGCCAGCTTGCTGATATCCTGTGTCGGAGTGGTGACCCGTCCAGGATTGTACCCAATAGCCAAGGAGACTGCTTAAGCAGAACCAACGCTCTGCACAGAGTATGGTCCCATTCTCCTCCTCCGACATGTCCACCAAGTTTCATCCGAATCTGTCCACAACTTTTTTGAGACATCATGCTCAAAATCAAACAGGGGTGAAAACATGTCCTGCCCACAAGTACCCTCATCAGAATACCTTGTGAAAACAAAATGCTCAGATAGTCAAGTTACCCACCCAAATTTATTTTTACTTTGAACAAAACGTGGCATTGCTCTTGAGCACGTACAACGACAGTGCATTGGGCGTGACATTCCACAAGGACAGATGATGTCGGTGATTGTACGTGCAGCCGGAAGGCAATCAAACTGGTTCTTGTGTACCCCTTGACCCAAACACTGCCATGATTCATGATGGACTCGATATGTGATTCATTCATGGTGGACTCTATATGTGTGCTTGATGTGGAATTTGTAATACAGTATATGGAAAAAGCACTGGAATGTTGGGGTTAAGGTTTTCTTTCAATGGCTGCCAAACCTTCACATGAACCTTTGTTCACCAAGGTGATGTAAATAATGGCATCCATTTGATGATGGCTGTGTGGGATATTATCAGCAACAACAGTTTAATCACTCTGAGAATGTTGACATTTTCAGTGTCAAAGGCATGGGAATGACATCATTGTTTGTATTTAGAACACAAAGGCAAACACTCTAAGGCATCTCGCTGACACGATGCATTGTTCAGAGGCCTTTTATCAACTCAAGGTCTTATGTAGCACCATGTAAGTTTACTTGCATTGTTCTCTATCGTTGGTTTATGAACAGTTTGCAGAAAAGAAAAACAATACAGTTTTGTATACTTCGAAAATAAAAGTGTGAGGAATAGGTTTTCATGTGTAGATGGTGTGCCAAAAGGTAGTTTCAAACAGATTATTAATGGCAAAGTAAAACGATGGATTTAAGAAACTTCCGAGAGTGAAAAATGCAGTCGAAGTTGCCAAATTCCAACATAGAACCTGTTTTTGTTTTTTAGATGTTTAACTTGATTTGACGTGGTGCACGATGAACCAGCAACGTTACCAAGGAGGCCAGGAATGTCGTTTTGCTTTATTAAACCCGAAAATTTTCTAATTATACATCATTCGCAATATTGAACATAAAACGCACCTTCATACAACACTGTATAAACTGCTCCTTGAACATGTTTACATCCCAACAAAATATTTGTGTACACATTTTAAAAACAACCATGTCCTTCAAAACCCGCAACAAGTAGTTGCAAAATGTTCACATCCATGAAGCAGATACTGTATATAAGGTTGCTGAAAAAAAAAATTAAAAAAAAGAAAATCTACTCACTGCGTACATCACCAACAATCATTTGCAAAAAAATTTTTTTTACATTTTGTTCCTACATTGGCAAATATAATAAATTGAAGGCTTTGATGGAGCACATCTGTTTGGACCGCCACACACTCACCAACACAATGCAACAAGATTGTGGCAAACAGCTTAATCAGCGACAGTTTTTGAGAATCATGTGATGGGCGACGGTCGACGATCGTCATCAACTACTTTTTCAGGTGCATCAGGGACATTCGTAAAAGTTGAACATCCTCAACTTCTACAAGTTATTAGTGACAGTTTTGTCGTGTGAGGCATTCCCCAGCAATCGTTCATGCTACTATATTGAACTTTCATATTAAATATAAGTTTGGGCTTCAAAGTTCACAAAAGCTACAACTATTTTTTTTTAATGCTGCAAAGGATATGATCCTCTGATTGATGCTCCAGCTGGAATCTACTGAAATCTGAAGTTTAAATGGCATTCTTGCTCATTGAACACGTTCAACTTTTACAATTCATCGACGACAATCATGCAGTGTGTGCAGCAGTCTTCGCCAATCGCCCATGCGGCACAAATTTATTGACCAATTAAACTTCAGCTTTCAGTAGATTCCAGCTTGAGTGTCAATCAAAGATTCGTATCTTCTGCAGTGTTGTTTTCTTCTACATAGTTGTCGCTTTTGTAAATTTTGAAGCCCTAACATGAATTATGAAAGTTAAGTGTTGGAGCCTGAATATGCCCTTTGTTTCATGTGTTTAACAAACTTGAAGAAAGAATAAAATACTTCGTGCAATTCTCAGTACATTGTATTCTGAACACTTTATTGATAAATACCAACTGTGTGTGTGTGTGTGTGTGTGTGTGTGTGTTTTTATCTTTATAGTCCATACTTGTTTAAATTGCTGGATGCATTATCTGTGGCCAAAATATGCAAATTGTGTTGTCTTGTGCGGCAATCTCTGACAAAACAAGATTGTACAAGATTCATCGTGGACAATCTTGTTTCGTGGCATCAGCGAGTGTGCCATGTCTCTTACTCTGAAAACAAACATTAAGTCAAAACCTCAACAAACGAATATTCTTGAAAGCAATGAAAAGTGGAAGAGTTGATAAAAAAAAATAACTCTTCCGATGCTGGAAACAGTGCGAGTCACGCAAGCACAAGCAAAGAAGACACAATCTGAACGATTAAGAAAAAAAGTTTGAACATGTTTGATTGAAAAAGACATGTCTTGGATCACACTTTTATATTTTTATTTTATATTTATGGTTTTTGGTGAAGTTATAAAAGCTGTACGATGAACCTTGCACAGCACTTTATCGGTTGGATTGACGTATATGAACGAATGACGCACACTTCTCATTTTAATTGTACAACTCTCCGGTAAAAATTAACATGACTTCACCTTGACGATTTGCAGTGCAATTAAATGTTGTAAAAACGAGAGAAATTAAACCCATGAACATATTTGGCATCACAAAGAAGACAGCGTTTTGTTAAAAAGGGGGGAAATTATTTTTCACTCCAGCTGGATATACATGAAACAAACACCCATTTTATTCAGGTATCATGAACAATTAACTGATTTCAGATAGAGTAACCTAGTTTAGTAATGAATTAGACAATGTGTTGAACTGCGGCTTGGTATAATGTTTAACAACAAAGTATAAATGATCACTTTGCAATGAATAATACTAATTCACTGCCAAGGACAACATTCAATTCACTGGTTTCATCATTGGCTTCCAAAAAAGCCTGCAAGCACACACACCTGCATCAACCGACATGTTCCATGGGCATGAAACCCCATGATGCTCTAAAAAAAGCCTGCAAGCACACACACCTGCATCAACTGACATGTTCCATGGGCATGAAATCCCATGATGCTCTAAAAAAAGCCTGCAAGCACACACACCTGCATCAACCGACATGTTCCATGGGCATGAAATCCCATGATGCTCTAAAAAAAGCCTGCAAGCACACACACCTGCATCAACCGACATGTTCCATGGGCATGAAATCCCATGACACTCTAAAAGCCTGCAAGCACACACACCTGCATCAACTGACATGTTCCATGGGCATGAAACCCCATGATGCCCTAAAAAAGCCTGCAAGCAGACACACCTGCATCAACCTGCATGCTCCATAGCCATGAAACCTGATGATGCATCTCCTGTTGTTGTCCAATATAACATTCTCTCACATTAAAGGCTTTTCTCCTAATAATAGAACACAATAATTATTTATAAAATTGTTTTAAATGTACAAGTTATTCAATGAACCATTTTATTTCTTTCTCAGCTTTTACTTGATCCAAAATGCAACCCAAAGGCACTTTTTTAATTTGCATTTTATATGTTACACCTGATTTGAAAGGGATTGAGTTAACTATTCATGACATAAAAACTGATTCAAAAGTTAATTGAGTGCATGTAAAGGACAATATATATGAAACTAAACTATCATCCTGAACCATGACTAACTACTCCCCTCCACAAAGCAACCGAATTCCAACCTATTTACGGACAAACTCCCACCCCCCCAAAAAACCCCCACTTTTCCAGCAAAGTCAGGATAAGGGTTGACAATTATTGACCATACGAGGCCACGGTTTACATTAACCACCCCTTGGACCAATTATGAATAATGTTTGAAGAAAGATAAACACAAGCTGTCACTCTGGAAGTTCGATCACTGCAATTGATGCCACATGGTGATGGTCTTGTCAGGGTTGATCACAGTTTCCTCCCATTGTTGCAAAGGTGAACCTTGGCTGTCGAAACCAAGGGTAACCTGCAGGACAATTCAAACGGTAATTAAATTTCTCCTCCCCCTCCCCTCTCTCATTAAAATTATTGGCACACCTTCATTCACCTTGCCTTCCACCAACAGCTCATTCTCCCCCACCACCATCTTCTTGCGTATGGCAGATCCCCAAATTTATTTATATATTTTCTTCTCCCTCTTTTCTTTCACATTGATGTTAAACTTTTACAATTGAGAATCCTTGCACTATCCATAATCCGAATTTAGAAACTTAGCAGCTAAAACGAAAACTGTCTTTTTAGGAAATGGTCCCGAGTCTGAACGTAAATAATTTATTATATGTCATGGAGGAGGAACACTGTGTGAAATGATTATCCTTGGGAATCCAGACCTCATGAGATATATATATATATATATATATATATATATATATATATATATATATATATATATATATATATATATATATATATACACACATATATATTGTTGCGGGCCAGGGGGGTCGGGTGAGAAGACCACTCGGTGGGGGTATGTCGGTTCTCACCAGACTCCCCGGAATTGTAGGCCGTCGCACATGGATAATTCCGTGATGCTGCGGGTCGCTTAACCGACCGTGGACGCCAATAACTCAACCGCGTGACCTGGGGTCCTCCCGTCTATGGGTTAATCGGGTTCCCTAATTAATCACATGATTTAATTACCGGGGAACACGCCTTCGGTATGCCTTGTACGAATCGGATCAGTCTACCGGATCGGATCACTTTTCCGGATCGGATGCAGCTGAGCGACACACTCCCTTGTTGTCCCACTAAACAATATATATATATATATATATATATATATATATATATATATATATATATATATATATATATATATATATATATCTTCTTCTTTCGGCTGCTCCCGTTAGGGGTCGCCACAGCGGATCATCCGAATGATCCACATCGTGATTTGGCACATGTTTTACGCCGGATGCCCTTCCTGACGCAACCCTGGTTGCCTCTTACAACACAGGGATATGGTACACCTATTTTAACTGGGGTACACACTGGCCCAGTACACTGGTACTCACTTTGCCGACCTCGGAAGGATGACAGGTTGAGTCAACCCCCTGGTGTATTAATTCAGTGGCCTAACGGGGCTTGAACTCAGGACCTTTTGTATCCCAAGCCGGTGCCCGAACCACTGCGCCAACACCAGGATATATATATATATATATATATATATATATATATATATATATATATATATATATATATATATATATATTTACATATACTTATATATACATGCATATGCATATATACATACATTTATATATACATATACTTATGTATATGCATATATATATATATATATGTGTATACACATTATATAAACTAGTACGTGCCCGTACGTACGTGGTCATACGTGCGTGGCCGTATATGCAAAAAAAAAAAAACTTTCAAACCGCGTGCCAGAAACAACCACACAGGCTGTTACTTCGCTCTCGCGTGCCCGTACATGCATGGCCATACGTGCAAAAAAAAAAAACAGGCCGTTCCTTCGCTCTTGTAAACGACGACTGGATTGGGGCATTGTGTTTATCTACAAATGCGCATAAGAAATCGAGAAATTATTAGAATACAGTAAGTCATCACTATCCGGAAGTCCATACGTTGTAACCTGTAATGGGGAACGCAGCTGAGGATCTCCTCCCAAACGCCTATGCAGCATCGTGTCCTGTCATTGGTTTGGTAAATAAGTGGCCATAACTTGGGAAGCACTTGTCCGATTAATATCAAACCTTGAAAAGGCACATCCTCGGGTCCCCATCAATATATCTGGCAAGTTTCAATTAGATCGGACCAGTGGTTGTCGAGAAACAGCGGTCACAGACACACACACACACACACACACACACACACACACACACACACACACACACACACACACACACACACACACACACACACACACACACACACACACACACACACACACACACATTGCTGGAATTATAGATTGACATATATATATATATATATATATATATATATATATATATATATTTATATATATACATATTTGTATCTAAGTTGTCAACTTTGATCTGGATTACTCAAAATGCTGAACCTTTTTATCAGGTTCTGAAGTTTCTTTTTTTTAAGGAAGGCAGCTATTCATCTACTCATGTTCAATCCATGAATAATAGTAGTAAGCACGATTTTGAAGATGAAATTAGACATAAAGAAAGTTGTAAATACATATGATGCGACAATTTGAGGGAGGTTTCACATTGAACAGGAATCTTGGTGAGGTTGAGGTACATTTTTGGATTTGCAGGAAGGTGGAAAGACTGAACACAACGAGGGAGAGGATGGTCAGATAACTAATTAGTAAGTCTTACCTTGCCCAGATGATGGGAGCGGCGGAAAGCATCACGGTAACCCACACGCACAATGACACTCACACCCAAGAACTTCTGTTCTTTATTGGCAGCCGGCAATGTGAAAGTCTCATCCCAGGACACAGAGCCGGAATTGGTGCGACAGGAGTGAGTTTGGCACTTCTCGACACACTCGGATGCCACATGCAGTTCCACTTTTACAAACGTCTCTGCAACAGAGCAAGGTGATATAATTTGCTCATCTCACTGATGATACGAGTCTTTACACAGGATCCAAAAATATCTGAATGATGTGTGTGTGTGTGTGTGTGTGTGCATGCATATACATATATTTCTTATCTCCTACAGACCAATGGTGCTGATTTAACACTTCGTGTCGTGTGTGTTTTTATATATACATATATATATATATATATATATATATATATATATATATATATATATATATATATATATATATATCTCTGGAAAAAATTAAGAGACCACTGCAAAATGATCAGTTTTTCTGGTTTTACTATTTGTAGGTATGTGTTTGAGTAAAATGAACATTTTTGTTTTATTCTATAAACTACTGACAACATTTCTCCCAAATTCCGAATAAAAATATTGTCATTTAGAGCATTCATTTGCAGAAAATGACAACTGGTCAAAATAACAACAAAGTTTCAGTGTTTTCAGACCTCAAATAATACAAACAAAACAAGTTCATATTCATTTTTAAATAACACAATACCAATATTTTAACTTAGGAAGAGTTCAGAAATCAATATTTTGTGGAATAACCCTGATTTTCAATCATGCGTCTTGGCATGCTCTCCTTCATGCGTCTGGCATGCTCTCCACCAGTCTTTCACATTGCTGTTGGGTGACTTTATGCCACTCCTGGTGCAAAAATTCAAGCAGCTCGACTTTGTTTGATGGCTTGTGACCATCCATCTTCCTCTTGATCACATTCTAGAGGTTTTCAATGGGGTTCAGGTCTGGAGATTGGGCTGGCCATGACAGGGTCTTGATCTGATGGTCCTCCATCCACACCTTGATTGACCTGGCCGTGTGGCATGGAGCATTGTCCTGCTGGAAAAACCAATCCTCAGAGTTGGGGAACATTGTCAGAGCAGAAGGAAGCAAGTGTTCTTCCAGGACAACCTTGTACGTGGCTTGATTCATGAGTCTTTCACAAAGACAAATCTGCCTGATTCCAGCCTTGCTGAAGCACCCCCAGATCATCATCGATCCTCCACCAAATTTCACAGTGGGTGTGAGACACTGTGGTTTGTAGGCCTCTCCAGGTCTCCGTCTAACCATTAGCCGACCAGGTGTTGGGCAAACCTGAAAATTGGACTCATCCTTATGGTCTTTTGCAAACCTCAGGCTGGCTCTTCTTTGCTTCTCATTGATGAAGGGCTTTTTTCTAGCTTTGCACGATTTCAGGCCTGCCCCGAGGAGCCTGTTTCGAACCGTCCTCGCCGTGCACTTCACCCCAGCTGCCGTTTGCCATTCTTTTTGTAGGTCACTTGATGTCATCCTACGGTTGTTGAGTGACATTCGAATGAGTTGCTGATCATCGCGGTCAGTGGAAAGTCGTTTTCGCCCTCTGCCAGTCTATAGCTTTGTTGTCCCCAATGTCTGCTACTTGACCTTGTTCTTATGAACCGCCGTCTTTGAAATTTTAAGGATGGAAGCAACGTGACGCTCACTGTATCCCTCTGCCAGTAAAGCCAGAATTGAACCCTTCTTTTCCTCACTCAAAACTTTTCTTTTCAACTCTTATGGCATGGTCAATAGTTATTTTTAGTTGATTCCAATTACTTTTGAAGTACTACTAGCACTGTTTTGCCATCCAGCTGGTCCTATTGCAAGACGATAGTGATGACCACAGTAGTGGTTTTTATACTTTTCCTTGTAAAATAAGATTCGGTTCAGGTGATCACCTAATCAGTACCTCACGAAGTAGAATGAGGTGTGCCTGTGTTGGAATTCAACAGACACTGGAATGGAATGGCTGCCATTTTTTTTGGAGTGGTCTCTTATTTTTTTCCAGAGCTATATATATATATATATATATATATATATATATATATATATATATATATATATATATATATATATATATATATATATATATATATATATATATATATATATATATATATATATATATATATATATATATATATATATACACACACATATATAAAAGAAAAAGCACACTGAGTATGAAGAGGTTAAAAAAAAACTTTTATTGGGTCTGACGTTTCAGGAGCTGTCTGGCTTCCATCCTCAAAGGCAATTATGAAAACGGTTTACATTTCAAAATTCAGCGTATTCGCTCACCTGAAATGAAGCTCCAGGGAGCTTATGGTATGGCACGTCGGCCGTCAGTCAGTCAGTCAGTGCATCTGTCCATCTGTCTGTCCATCCACAAACACTTACAACTTCTTCCCTGAAACTACACACATGATTCCGATATATATATATATATATATATATATATATATATATATATATATATATATATATATATATATATATATATATATATATATATATATATATATATACACACACACACACACTGGAATCAATCTAGTAGCCCTACGCTGAACCCTCTCCATGGATCTATATCCTTCCGGAACTGTGGTGAACAAAACTGCACACAATATTCTAGATGTGACCCTCACTAAATTCCTGTACAATGTTAACACCACCTCTTTTGATTTATAATTGATCCCCCTCCGAATACAACCTAAAACCCTATTTGCTCTACCTAATTAGTATATGGCCCTGTGCTGCCTGCTTACCTCCCATATCTATTACCACCCCCAGATACTTCTCCTGTGTGACACACTCTAAAATTATCCCTTTACATCCTGTAATCTCCATTTTCATTGTTCTTTCCCATCCCCAACACCTTACACTTGCTCAGGTTAAATTCCATCTGCCAATCTTTTGCTCAATCTAAACAAGTATCAATACTTTACTGAGTCTGATCAGCACCCACTCTGCTGTCTACCTCACATCCAAGCTTTGTGCCATCTGCAAATTTGGAAGGTTTACTTACTCTTTACCCCATTATCCAAATCGTTGATGTAATTAATGAATAATATTGGTCCAAGTACTGATCCCTGATGTACCCCACTACTTACATCCTCCCAACAAGACATCCTCCCACTCACAGCCACTCTTTGCTTCCAATTAATAAGCCAGTTTGCAATCCAATTAGCCACCTGACCAGCCCAATTAGCCACCTAACCAGCCACTCAACAAGCCCTCACTTTGGTTAGCAACCTCTAATGTGGTACCTTATCAAATGCCTTCTTAAAGTCGAGATACACGATGTCCACTGCCTTTCCCTCATCCACCCAATCAAACACTACTTCATAGAACTCTAAAAGATATGTTAAACAGGAACTGCCTTTGGTAAACCCATGCAAGCAGCATCCAAGATGTCACTGAAAGCCTGGATCTTAGTTTTGACCAAGAAACACGTAATCCCAGTGGCTCAGACTCCCCATTCAGCACCTCGAGGGCCCTCAAAAAATATCCAGTCTCCGCAAAGATGACTGCATCATCTGCGAAATCAAGGTCAGAGATCTTGACATTCCAAAACGATGTACCACAGCTTGATCTCTCTGACATCCACCCTATAATCTGGTCCATACAAGTGCTGTAAAGTGTGGGGGCTTTACACACCCCCTGACGAACTCCAGCAACAACTGGAATTAAGTCAGAGAGGGTATCACCACATCTCACAGCACTCTCAGTACCAGAGTAGAGTTCAGACATCAGATCGATCAGTTTTGGTGGCACCCCACCAAGACCAAGAATCCTCCAGAGGGCATCCCGATTCACTGAATCAAACACTTTTCAGACATCAACATAAGCTGCAAGCAGCCCCTGCCGAAAGTCTCGTCTGCATTCGGTGAAGACCCGAAGAGCAAGGATATGGTCAATTGTGGATCTCTTTGGTGTAAAGCCTGACTGCTCTGGGCGCTGGTGCTCAAGCAGATGGTGGCGAGCCATATCAAAAATTATCCGAGCAAAGATCTTGCTCAGCACTGAGAGCAGCATCACCCCTTGGTAGTTGCTGCAGTCTTGGCAATTACCCTTCCCTTTCCAGAGAGGGACAACAAGGCCCCTCTTCCAGTCAGTTGGGATAATGCCTGTGTTCCATGCAAAGCACAGAACTGCATGCAATGACATGAGTGGATCATTCCACCAGCCTTGAGAAGTTCAGCATGGATGCCACTGATCCCTGGAGCTTTACCCCATTGCAGCCGGTTCACACCGCAGCCTGTGTTTTCACAAACAAAGGTGGATCACAGTTGATTGGAGGGATGGCAATAGGGATTTTAACACCCCTGACGCCAAACTCAACAGCTGGTGGATCAGCCTCCTACAGCCGCTCAACGTAACCGGTCCAGCGGGCCCCTCTATTTAAGAGCCCACCACCCTCCACTCTCACTGGAGTACACCAAGGGACGGGCTTTGGGGAATGCAATGCGCAAATTCCCCTGTAAGCAGAATGAGAATCATTTGACCACAGGTGATGCTCTACCCCCTCACAGATTCCTCACACATGGGCCTCCTTATCATCAGCGCATGCACAGTTTTATGCCTCAACTCCCTGAACAACTCAGCTCTGCCATTCAGCCTCCCCTGTGACTCTGGTCAATGGTATCCAGTGTCCTATGAGAGACAAAAAATTTTTTCACCATCGGTGAATTCCAAGACATCCACCCGCAACATCAAGGATGGTGATCTTGAAGACACTCGACAACTCTTCAGGATCTCCCAAAGCACCCAGAATCCCCAAATCTCCACTCAGCCTGTTCGCAAACTCCTCAGCTACCATCTCATCCTTGAGCTTGCCAACATCCAGCCTAGGCTGGGATGGTACCATTCTCTTGGATTTAAGGTGCAACTTCAGAGTTGCTTCAATAAGCCTGTGGATGGTATTGAGGAACTGAACACTCCAGAAGACCCTACAGTTCTGGATCATCCTCCAGTGACCATCAATGAGCACATGGTTAATCTCCTTTGACAAACCACCAGCATTGGAATACCAAGTTCAGCGATGAGCTTGTGGGCGCCAAAACCATGAACCAGCCACCCTAAGTCCTTGACTTCTTGCAAAGTCAAGGAACTTAGTGTTATTCTGGTTCCAACACCTGTCTCTTAATCATCTCCATCAGTGCCAGTTAATGCATTGAAATCCCCCAAGACTCGAAGTGTATTTCACCTGGGGCACTGATCAACCACACACTCAAGCGAAGCATAGAATGCGTCCTTCATGGTGAGATCACTTGCCTCATTCGGAGCATAAACAGAGACCAGCGAAATGACACCTAAGGAGTAATGAATCCTTAGTCTCATAATATGCTCGTTGACCGGTGTTACCTCAATTATCATTGGAGTCAGCTTATTGGACTCAGCTACAGCAACTCCTTGGGCATGGTAACCATGAGACGACCAGACCAATAGTCGGTGTAACCACCCGCCATGATTTTACCCCTATCCGGTCTCCAAACCTCAGAGAGAGCTGCGATACCGATGTCCAAATGCTTGAGCTCAGATGATAAAAGAGACAGGTGATCATCCTCTCTTAGGGATAGGACATTCCAGGCACCCACCCGAAGGGACTGCCTTAGGTTAACCCAAGGAGACGGCCATCTGGTGGATTACATCTCAGCACCACCCCGACACACACCGCCACAATCTAACCCGGGAAGGTTCCTGAATGTTTTTTTCTCCTATCATCAAAGAGTGGGGGTTCTGATGGCTTTGCCCCAATCCTGTCATCTGGTGAGCTGCCCTGTGAAGGGAAACTGCACAGGTGGTACTCCCACGGAGTGGGTTTTTAATTTCCCTTGTGTTTTTAGTGTGTTTTGTGGAGAGAAGGGTTTTACGGTGGCCAAGTACAAATTCTGCCACCAACCTCCCAAAAAAAAGTAACGCAACTGCAGGAGGATGTCCGCAGACACAATTGGACACTAGAAAGGGATGGCTCACAAGGAGCTCCTCTGCCCTGTGATAGGTTTTGTGTTTAATCCTGCTGGGTATCTATATCCATACACCCTCCTTACCAGGAAACCTGGTGGGGGAGATAGTTTAGTCACTGACAACCCGACCATGTAACAGGTTAGTATAGGTTTCCCCGGTACTTGTCGTAAGCCACAGATCAAATCTTGCTTGACCTGTCAAAAAAAAAATGGGAAGCTCCTCCTCAAACACAGACAGGCAGACTGACGGAGATTATTGTGTCGATACCACACATCCTCCTCCTTCATATGCAGGTGGAATCATTGGCTGAAGGCGCGGCTGTGCCGCTTATGCAGTGTCCCTATTAGCAGCCCACTGGTACTCATTTCACCGACCTCAGAAGGATGACAGGCTGAGTCAACCCCACCTTGTGTTAAGTCAACTGCCGACAGGGGCTCAAACTCAGGACCCTAAGATCCCAAGCCAGCCACCCTAACCGTTAAGCCGATACCAGGCTTTATACCATACATTACTTCATTACACACTAATTTTGAGAAGGCAAGTGCTGAGATTAAAATATTATTACAATCTCCAAAGTTAAGCAAACTTCATAACATTCAAGAGCAGTCTTGTGCTCATGCAGCTGCTTCATACTTGCCTTTGTTATTTGCCAAAGGTTGCACACAACCTCAGACAATTAAATTTCGACATTGTAACAAAGCTGTAGAAAGATGTCCAGTAGAGAAAATGCTGCACGTTAGAAACCACACTCGAACAAAGTGGGGGGAAGAGGGGGGAAGTGGTGCTTCCAACCCACCTGATTTTCAGATAAGGCAAGTCGACTCATTGGTCCTGTCTGGCAGAGGGGTTGCAAGATAGCTTGGTGAGTTGTCAGTGTGCTTGCTCGTGAGGTGTCTGGTTCTGGAATATTTTGTGGAGTCGAATGCAAATATAGCTGCTGTTCTAATGCAGTACCATCATGAGAGGCTGCTTCATGGAGATAACTCCCTTTAAAGGGAACGTCATGTGGTAAAGCTGGTTGTGTGCATTTAGGTTGTGGATGTTAGAGATCCGAGGGTGACTGATAAAAAGTATACGTCATTGTGTGCCAATGCCATGGCCAAATGCCCTGCCTGTAGATTAAATAGGCATTGCAAGGCACAATGTCTATAGAAAGTCGACACCCCTTTTCAAAATTTTCACCTTTTGTTGCATTATAGTCTGGAATAAAATTGCATTAAATGAGACTTTTTCCACCTTTATTTACACACGTCGTAACCCACCACTTCCAAGTGGAAAAACAAATTCTACAAATTTCAGAAAAATTAATTAAAAATACAAAACTAGGATATCTTGGTTGGATAAGTGTCCACCACCCTTATACTAGCAATTGTAAATTATCTCAGGTGTAACCAATCACCTTAACCCTTGGGGCACAGTCAATACAATCATTAAGAAGTGGAAGACGTATGGTACCACCAAGACCCTGCCTAGATCAGGCCGTCCCTCCAAACTGGATGACCAAGCAAGGAGAAGACTGATCAGAGAGGCCACCAAGAGGCTAATGGCAACTTTGAAAGAGCTACAGGCCTTTCTGGCAAAGAATTGTCACTGTGTGCATGTGACAACGATATCCCAAACACTCCACAAGTCTGGCCTGTACGGTAGGGTGGCAACAAGAAAGCCATTACTT
Source organism: Eptatretus burgeri (assembly GCF_056783735.1). Classification (NCBI taxonomy): domain Eukaryota; kingdom Metazoa; phylum Chordata; class Myxini; order Myxiniformes; family Myxinidae; genus Eptatretus; species Eptatretus burgeri. Next base: position 108,022,982 of record NC_140969.1, read on the forward strand.
AAAAAGCCCACCTTGGGTCCCATTTGAGGAATGCAAAAAAAACCACTCTGGAGATTCTGAAGCCACGTGGTAAAAAGTTTTGTGGTCTGATGAAACCAAGATGGAACTTTTTGGCCGACATGCAAAATGTTATGTTGGCGCATACCCAACACAGCACATCATCCAAAGAACACCATCCCTACTGTGAAGCATGATGGTGGCAGCATCATGTTATGGGGATGTTTCTCATTAGCACAGACCAGAGCACTTGTCATGATAGAAGGGAAAATGAATGGAGCAAAATACAGAAAGATCCTAGAGGAAAACCTGCTGCGCCCTCTGCAAGAAAGCTGAAATTGGGACGGAAGTGCACCTTTCAGCATGACAATGTCCTGAAGCATACATCCAAAGCTACACTGGAGTGGTTAAGGAACAAAGAGATAAATGTCCTTGAGTGACCCAGTGGGTGCCTCGACCTAAATCCAATCAAAAATCTGTGGCATCACTTGAAGGTTGCTATCCATCGGCACTCCCCACACAACTTCACTGATCTTGACCAGTTTTGTACAGAAGAATGGGCAAATATTGTCCACTCAAGGTGTACGAAGTTGGTAGAGACCTGTCCCAACAGACTCACACCTATAATTGCTGTCAAAGGTGCTTCCACCAAGTATAAACTCAGGGGGGTGGACACTTATCCAACCAAGATATTCTAGTTTAGTATTTTTAATAAATTTTCTGAAATTTGTAGAATTTGTTTTCCACTTGGAAGTAGTGGGTTTTGATGTGTAATTTAATGTGGGAAAAGTCTCATTTAATGCAATTTGATTCCAGACTATAATGCAACAAAAGGTGAAAATTTTGAAAGGGGGTGTAGACTTTCAAAAGACACTATAACTCTAAAAGGAGGTGGATGTTGTTGGCTTAGCTTCATGGCTAATAATGGGATTTCAGTAAAATAAAATAGAAATAAAGTTAATGGTAACGTGATTACAGCACATTCATGGTGGGCCAAATGGCCGATTGTGTATCCATTTTCTTATATTCATGTATTAGGTAACAGTGTAACTGACTTTATCTCCACTTTTGCAACTTTATACTGAAGTGGTATACTCTGAGAAGAGCTTGTAGCTTTAACTTGTTTGGCATTCTCATTCATTCTGAGCAAGATCACCATTTTGCTCACTCGGTACTGTTTAACCAACCACTGACCTCCACAACCTCCCTGAACTAATTTCCTCAAAGATCCATGACTTACTTCCATTCATGACACCAGAGGCTTTCCGTAAATTCTTTGCCTCCAACACCTGCACTGCAATGGTTCCATCAGACAAGTTCAGGCAGGTGCCCAGTTGTAGCTCACCTCCAGCAATCACCTGTTGTACAAGTTTCACCTAAACTAACACTTACAAATATTGTATATGACAAGTATCATACAAATGTCTCATTATTGTTGATTGGCTTTGTCATCAATACATTTCAAATTTGTATTAATTTAGCTTTATGTTTCCCTGGCTTATACTCATCATGTTTAATGTTGATTCATTCCAAATTATAATGCAAGTTCATCCCTGTTTATTTGGTAAATGTCAGGCTTGCTCACAGATTGTGTACCTTGCTGACCGCAATCTCTCGCAGAGGCATGGTGTAGGTGGTGTCTTCAGGGCCTATATCCTGCAGTGGAAGCACAACTTCACCCAGCATGTATTTACGTGGAGTACGTGCTAGCAAGTGCATGTGAAGGCGTGCGCTTGTCATGGCTGCCGGCTCCACGCTGTACACAAACACCTCATTGAATTCGGGGCACTGCAAAAACAATAATATGGGGAAGGAGGAGTAGACAAGGTAGAGAAAGAATGGAAAAAGAAGTGGGTATGATAAAAGCATGTAAAACTGGAAGGGCACTCGGTGGAGTGCATTGCTCTGCCACGCAATGCCCGATCCATGATAATATATCGGGCCCAATGCATTTTTGAAATATCATGCTATATATCGTTTTTGGCCCTATCACTCAATAGTGAAGAATCACTTTCAAAATTAAGTGTACGGAGTGCTTTTGGTGGGGGTCTTGTTAAGGGGGGTTGTGTGTTTTTAACCAAGCTCATGCTCCCCCCCCAAGGGGAACAAAAGGGAAATAAATAAATAAACAAATAAGTAATAATAAAAATACAAAAACTACAATTTTTTTTTCATTAATTAAAAACATTTTCCCCATTTTCTTGTTTGGATCTTGTGTGGATGGGTTGGTGTGGTGTTCGTGTAGGCATGAAGAGCTGGATGGCCTCCGCCTGTGTTGGATTTCCTAGTTCTTCCTTGTTAATTTGAAATTCATCCAATCAGCCTGTTCATGATTCAGCGGAAGTTTTTGTGACCTTCTTCCGTTAACTGCTGATGCCAAAGTCCGTTAAGGATGGATGGTGATTGGAGGTTGTTTGGGGGGGGGGGTGGACGGAGGATAGATGTGTCAAGTAAATCATGAAGTTTGGAATTTCCACTATCTTTTCCCATAAAATTGGATCTTAATGGTTTTTTAATGGCTTTCATCGTTTGTGGTGCTCAAAATGGAACCCATCTGTGCTGGTCTTGAATTATAAATTGATGAGCATCAGCTCAAAGAGTCACAAATTCCTGTCACCAAAACGTTTCAGTTTCTTACACATGGAAACACTGTGAAGATAAAAATGAATGCATATTCCTCTATAAATGCAAAGCCTCCATGCAAGATCAACAGGTTACACTTCAAACTGTTATACCCCCTAGCTTGTAACAATAACTCAATTGGAACAAGAAAGCAAGAAAATAAGGGAGTGAGTTTATTAACAAAAGAGATTTTTGAAAGAAAGCTCTGTGTTTCTCACCGTTGTTTTAGTTTTGGTGGTGGTTTTGAAGTTCCATGGTTTATCTGTCTTTACCATCCCTTTCACGTAGAAACTTGGCTTTGCAGTCGGCTTCAATCGCGACTCTTGCACATCTGCCTATAAATGGGATAGGGGACCGTCATATGCCTCAAATCACTCCGTACTCTTGTCTAATGTAAAAGTTGACTACTTTTGGACCACATGCACAACCGCCATCCAAAACATAAAATCCATCATGATTAGGAAATTAGACCTGTAATTATGACACAATGAAAAACAAAACAAAGCTCAATAAACTTTTCAGGGTTTGAGAACCTTGATGCATCATAAAGACAGGAATAAAGATATTTTCTGGGTTCATATACATGTGCGATAATGTTCATCGATTCTGAAAAGATTTTTTGTGTCCAGCGAATTTATTACCTGTGCCACCAAGGAGGATGGAGATTACGTTTTCACCCCTGTTTGGTACCTGCAAAATCGATGATTCGCACGTGTATTGGTTGGCATAGTCTGTTATTTTGTATGTTTGTTTGTATGTCTTTTTATATGCCAGTTTTGTTTGTCTGTTAGTATGTCAATCGCCTACAGGTCACATTTTTAGTTCGATCTTCATGAAACTTCACCATCTCGTAGAGGTAGTGGCAAGCCAGAAGCCTATTGTGGTTTTTAGGTCAAAAGGTTAAGATCGCGTAAATCGTCAATTTTTATCTTTTTCACTTGATATGTGTATCCATGTATGTATATATATATATATATATATATATATATATATATATATATATATATATATATATATATATATGTATATATATATATATATATATATGTATATATATATATATATATATATATGTATATATGTATATATGTATATATGTATATATGTATATATGTATATATACATATATATATATATATATATATATATATATATATATATATATATATATATATATATATATACATACACACACACACACACACACACACACACACACATCACCTGCCTTCTGGATGAATGGTTTGCGATAGCGAGAACAATCGTCTGGGTGGCAGACAGATGGTTGTTCTGTGCGGATTATGCGGTTTTACTGTGTGAGACATAATCTGTGGCGATGCTCACCATAACAGTCAGGAAGTGTGTATGATGTATAAATGACGAATGCAGTCATCATTGGTTAGATATTTATCAGTATGCCGTCCTGATGAGGGCAAATAAGCCTGAAATCAAGATAGGCGGTTTATTTGATGTTTAATTGATGTTGCCCATGTAACACTAACACTGGAAGCACAAGTTCTCGACTAAATCGAGTATGCTGATTCTCAATCTGAAGTCAGAATTTTCTCAGCACATCAGGATTTTGAGTTATACATATGGACCATTTCCAGTAGTTTGCCCTGATGGGTAATTTTGAGTGATCAAAAATTATTATTTTTTGGATTTTTGGTTTCAATTACAGCAATACAACTGTTGTAGAATATTATTTCTTCTAAAAAGAGCTTTAGAATGCACTTTAAATTATTAAAAATGGATGACAACTGACCAAGCTATGAATATTTAAGTAACATTTCGATGCGGCATTTCAATTTTTAACGAACCCTAACCCTTATGAAAAACTTTTTAAAGGTGTTGCATCATGAAGGTAATGGCTTCCAATATCTCAGAGAGAAGTTAGGTGCAGAGAAAACTGATGCTAAACTCAAGGCAGGCATTTTCGTTGGGCCCCAGATCCAAGAACTGATGTGTGATCCCGAGTTCAAAAATAAACTGAACCCACTTGAGTTTGCAGCATGGGAAGCATCTGTGTTGGTTGTGCAGAACTTTCTTGGGAACAATAGAGCTGAACAGTATGCGGAATTAGTAGACAACATGCTAAAGGACTATCAGAGAATGGGCTGAAGGATGTCTCTTAAAATGCACTTCTTGCATTCTCATCTTGATTTCTTCCCACCTAATCTGGGTGAGGTGAGCGATGAGCATGGCGAAAGGTTCCACCAAGACATTTCGCTCATGGAAACGATGTATCAAGGCCAGTTCAACCCAAACATGATGGATGATTACTGCTGGTTCCTACAACGGGAGACCAATTCCACACACAAGCGCAAGAGCAAGTGTCTCGCACACTTCTGAATACATCCGAACAATGCCCATGCTGACTATATTGAAAGGAAGAGTGTAAACTTGAAGTGTTGTTTCTGAATCGCTCACAATGGGGTAGATTTCCTGTCAAGTTTACACCCTTCCTAAGATTACCATGTTCTTATGTTTTATTAACTTCTTTTTCTGCAACTTGTTTGTGTTCTTGGTTTGTGTACTACACATTATACACGGAGATCAATCGTTGTTTAAACATGACATGAAAGGAATTACTTAGCACTGATATTAGATGTACAATGTGGTGATCTGCAATAATAAAGTATCCAATCTAGCATGCTGGGTATCATTCTGACGTGCTCACTCAATTCTGATTACACATTTGAAATCAGCAGCCCAGATTTAGCCAAAAACACCTGCATTTCCCAGAGTAGCAGGCGAAAAGTTTATTTTTTGTTGCCCAGTGTGATATAATCTTTGTTTGATAGAGTCGCTGGGCCAAAGCCTCTGGGTTGGAGATGATGCTTTGGTGAAGGACTTTGTCTAATGGGAACTGGGGGAGTGCTCATCACACTCCACATGTTTCTATTGGTATATGTATGTATGTATATATGTGGATACAAACAAACACGACATAATAGTGATCGAAGCATTTCGTGCTGCACTCCTCAGGGTAAAAAAAAAAATCACAGCAAGTGAAGAAGGAAGTGAAGGCGTGTGCTTTATACACAGGTCTCAATAAGGTAGACGCTGATTGGTTCAACCGTAATGACGTCACGGTTAATCTGAACGTCCATTGGTCGGTTCATCATCTTCACCTCGAGCTCCCATTGGCTGGAGCAGAGTTCGTCGATGATTGACATTTGCAACCGCATCCTGAAGAGAGGGGGGATGGGTTTCCCCTAAGGTCCATTCACCATTTGTTAACATACTTCCCTTGATCTTTCCATGCTGAAAGAGACACAGAGATCGTACAAATTCCTTTTGACGACATAGTATTGGATTGGTGGTAAGGATGAAGGTTGCTTCCAACATACGTAAATGAAACGAGCTCCGTAAATGAAATGGGTCTTCGAGGGATATTTTCCTTGTGAATCTTCGGCAGGCCGTACATTCTTGGACGTTGGGCTCCAACAGGTTTAATTCTGTCGTTCACCTCCTTTGATAGTTCTCCACGTTTGAGAAGCTGTAACAGTCGTTTGACGATCTGACCTTCCACCTGAGGCGTGCGATCATGTTCCGTTACACCGCCCAGATATTTAAATTTGGTTTCGTCTTTCAGGATGTCCATCATCTTGTCGATGTAATCAATCTTATTCATGATTACCACTCTGGTGCCTTTATCCGGTATGCAGATGTGAATGGCAGCATTCCTCCTCAATCCTTGTATTGCCAAGAGAACATCCCGTTGCATGTAAAAATCCGCGACGTCATTCGGGATTCCACGGTACGCATGCACCAGGTCCGATAGTCTGGCCCTCAGCGCCTGGTCTGCTTCCTTTGACACAGCCTGATGTGTTGATAGTTGAGCATACAGGAGTTCAAACTCAGCAAAAATGTCTTCCCTCTTGATATTCTGGTTGGGAATGCTGAAGTTAAAACCGTGGATACGAGTGTGCGGGTAGAAGCGTCTTGTTCATTTTTAACCTCAATACCCGACACATATTGGTGTTGGCCCCACGCACACGCTAGCGGAATAGTGTGAACGCGAACGCTGGCCACGTGCGTAATGGCGGAACCACGTGCACTGTATGGAATGTGCTCGAAAGCAGACACGTACGCCGCTCGTGAAACGTGCATGGATTTATCCATGGCGATGTACCTTCAGTCCTCGCTGGGAGCGGTGGATTCTCCACGGATGGTGAACGTCTTCTCGTCTCTGCGGCCAGCGAGGCTTTCATCGAGCCAGGGAATGTACAGTGCGGGCCACGTTTGTGCGCGCGGAACGAGCGCGTTGATAGATGCTGGTCAAACACCCGAGCGGGCATGAGGGAGCCTCGACCAGTCGCCCGGGGGTTTTTGCAGGATGATTCGCGTGCAATTTTGGTGTGGGCGATTAATGTCATCTCGTGGGTTCGGAGCGCAATATTGCCGTTGTTTGAGATGGCCTTGCCGGAAACGAAGTGAGGCAGTTTCCGGCCCAAGCTGGTGGGCCACGTGAGGAGTCAGGGCCAATCGGAGCGCCAGATTTGGGTGATGACGTTTGGATTCGGCATGGCCCCTCCCGCTGAGCTGCGGGCCCTATAAAGGTCGGGGCAGTCCCTCTTGCCCGGTCGGTCTGTGTTTCCTGCTCCTCGTCTCCGCCCACGTCTCGCCTCGTCGACACCGCCACGACCTGCCTCCTGCTCCTCAACTCCGCCTCCTCATCTCCGCCCACACCACGTCGACCTCACCTGCCTACCTGATCCTGCCCACTACTCCACCCTCGCACTCTGGACTCTGCTCCTTCTCCACTCAAGCTCCTCCTTCATGAACAGTCTCCACATGTGCGGCTTGGGCCAGAGACAACATGCCCACTGTCGGGTACCGCACCTCGAAGCATCCACCCCCCCCCCCGGAAACGTATTGGTGGCACGTCGTGCTATTGGGCGCACAGGTACTGAGATAATAGCCTCAACTCCCCCCCCCCTCCCTTGTAGCAAAACTACCTCTTCATCAGGTTTTCTGTGTCTGTGTGTGTGTGCTGGCGCCTGTCTGCTTTCGTAAGACTGCAGAAGATTGTTATTATTATTGTTATTATTTTCGCATTAAGTCTGCTCGTGTCTCCTTTTGTAAGTTGCCTGTTTATTGTCACACCACACGTTTCTTTCTATCTCTGCACAACACACCCCAATAAATCATCATTGTGCCACATATCTTTCCTCGCCTGCTTGTAAATAAATTTTTATTATTAGGAATGTTCCCTGCTCGTTTTTGTCTTTTCTTACATTGATCCAGTATGGTCCGAATCCAAGTTTAGCTGGGACTTTATTCCCAACGATTCGTTCCTTTTAGCCGGTACGTCCTTGGCAGTATCGCTCAGCTGCATCCGATCCAGAACAGTGATCCGGTTCGGACAAAGCGCACCGAGGGCGTGTTCCCCGGTAATTTAATCACGTGATTAATTAGGTAACCCGATTAACCCAAAGACGGGAGGACCCTGGGTCACGCGGTTGAGTTATTGGCATCCACGGTCAGTTAAGGGACCCGCCGCGTCACGGAATTATCCGTGTGTGGCGGCCTACAATTCCGGGGAGCCTGGTGGGAACAGAGATAGCTTCCCCCACCTTGTGGTCTTCTCACCCGACCCCCCCCCCCGACCCGCAACAATATATATGTATTTTACACTGTGGTTATGGGGGATATTTGCCTGACAGGATGGCCTATAAGTATGCACACTCACCTCTAAACTGTGTAGCCTGGGTTCGAATCCTGACCCAGCCATAAACTATCATCCTGGTTGGTGTTTCACAGGCAGGGTGATCCATGAATGTGTGTCCTGTCCCTCGGATGGATGTTAAACTGGCCTTCCATCTGCCAGGATTGGATGATGGATGTGAAAAATCCCACGGTGTTCTAGTTGTTGGTCCAATAAGTTGGTGTTCTAAAAGGTCCTAGTTGTTGCACACGTTGCTATTATGGAAATTTAACGTATATTTATATTTTTAGAAGAAAGTACGTTTCTCACAAAAGCAATTATGTTCACAATCTCAATTTGAGAATGAATGTGTTAACTTCGTAGAAATCTTGGTGGCCTCAGTCACATGTTTTGTGTGCCGATGATGTGGAGGTTCCTCCAAAATAACACTATTGCTTTTAAAGATCAAACACCTGCGTTTACCTGCACGACCGTGATCCAGAGCTGCTGCATGGACTCCTCGAACCGCAGTCTCACAGTGAGCGTCGCCGGTTTGGCATTCTCATCTTCTGCATCTGAAGATCCAGGAAAAGAAACCGAAAATTCCATTTTCAGCACTTTGCAAAGTTACATCCAACGCAAGTTATGAGGGGATGGTTTGATAAACTCAATGTTCATTGTCACACGCAATTGAAAACTTAGGACGCAAAGGTGTGTCACCTTTTCATACCTCCATTTCATAACCTGCATTCCTTTGTGACATCATCGTTTTTGTCGTGTTTTTTTTACTGTCATTTTGTTATCTCTGTGTTTACTGTGTGTTTCTCGTTCCGTCTTGTGTTAAAACTTGTGCTAATTGTTGAGTTGTTGAGTTTTCGACGTCTTTTCATCACGTGACTTCCTGTTCTGACTCCACTACCTCCTTCTTTTTCCGATCTACCATCTACTACTTTTTCCAACAAACATTCACCATACACCTTCATGATTTTTTCTTCAACCTTTCCTTTACCTAATCTTACCTAATCTTGAAAAAAAAAAAACCTTTATTCTTTTCACCTCTCACGTTACACCTCCTGCAACATCATTTCTCCACCTCCTCTTCTTCTTCTTCTTCTTCTTCTTCTTCTTCTTCTTCTTCTTCCTGTAACTTTCTTGAACTACCAGCTTCCTTCTGCATTTGTCGGTCCTAATTCGCCTCTACCTCCACGATTTTCTTCAACCTGTCCTTTACCTAATCCTACGTAACCTCCGCTCATGACTCCTCTTCACTGTTTTCTGCTTCAGTATCAGCTCCTCCTCTGGTGTCCCAAAGTGTGTGCTGTTCTAACATCTGTGGGCTCCATTTTAACCTCACAGATATCTCACTCTCTCAATCAGTACACTCATCACCACAAACATGCTCCTTCTTTCCTCTCAGCACACCTCCCCTTCATCCCAACCCCTCAAATCTTGTACCTCCCCCTGCCCGCTCCCTTCTTTACTATACCACTACCAAGTCTCATTCTTCCTCTCTCCCCACCTCTCTCATCGCCTTCCTGCACCTTGGCCATGCCTGCTCTCATCGCCTCCCTTCCCTCTCAAAGCTTCCCTCTCGACCCTCCCTCGCAAACCTTCACACTCTTTCCCTCTTCAAACTTCCCCCTCACCCTTGTCCCTCAAATCTCCCCTCACCCTTCTCACTCAACTCTCCCCTCTCACCCTTCTCCCTCCAATCTTTCCCCTCACCCCCTACCTAAAGATTCTCCCCTCCCTCTCTCTCCCCCCTCGCTACTCCACCTCCTCCAATCTTCAACTGCCCTCTGCCCCCTCTCTTATTACTCCCCACTGTACCTCAACACATAACCACCAAGCATTTTCTCCTCCTCATATGGCCCTCTCCCCAAGCTCTTCTGCAATCCCCCACACTCTTTCAATAACTCTCCTTACCCCCCCCCTCCTACCTCATCCAACACTCACCCTCCCCTCCTCTACCTCTTCCTTAACAGTGTGGACCTCAAACATCTGGGGCCTTTGCTCAAACCTGACAGATCTTTCCATACAGCCACTGACAAACCAGACATAATCTGCTTCACAGAGACTTTCTTCTTCAAGACGTCTCTGACTCCCAAGTGTCTCTCCTTGGTAACTCCCTCCTCCAGTACGACAGATCTGAGCCTCGTCCTGGTGGAGGAGTTGCTCTCTTTATCAGAGACTCTATTCCTCACTCTCCATGTACTGCCCTCTATCCCCCACACCCCCAGGAATACCTCTGGCTACGGCTTCCCCTCCACTCCCACCTCATGTTCATATGTGTGCTGTATCACCACCAAACAGTGATGACTCCATTTACGTCTCGCTCTCCGAAAACATGGAGCAACTTCTATCCTCTCATCCCAACTCTCTCTTCCTCATATGTGGTGACTTCAATTGTCATCATGCCAGTTGGCGAGGTGTGGGTACCTCTCTCACCTGTCATGGCACTTCGGCAAAAAACTTGTGTGACTCATTGGGACTGACTCAATCGGGCAACTTCCCGACCCGGATCTCAACCAATGGTACTCCATCTCTTCTGGATCTGATTTTGACCAATTTCCCTGAAAATATCTGCTGTTCTTCCTCCGCTACATTCAGTTCATCTGACCATGTGCTTGTCAAAGTAGACATCTCTCTGGCTGTTATTAGAGAACCACCTCAGTGCTATCAAATCTGGCATTTCACTCAGGCTGACTGGCAGGGACTTCAAGCAGCCATTAAACTTCTAGAATGGTCTCCCATCTCCACTTTCTCCAACATCAACTCATTCTGGAAATTCTTTCATAGAAACTTGCTCTCTCTCATACACAGATTTATCCCATCTCAGCTTCAGTTGTCCAACCCTTCCTCCCACCCATGGTACACTGAAGCTTGTGGCGAGGTAGTTGTCCTGAAACAACTTGCCTTCACCTCATGGAAGGCTAATCCAACTGAGGGTAATCTCAGTTCCTGCCACAAAGCACGTAACAAGTGTGTGTCTACCCTCAGGAGAGCCAGAAAACAACATCTTTCTAATCTTAAATCTGAACTCTCAAACCTGTGTCCTTCCTCCAAATCCTGGTAGTGTCTGGTTAAATCTGTTTCTGGTGTATGTTCCCCCTCCATCCCCTCCCTTACCTCAAATGGCCGCACTCCCGACACTGCACATGAAAAGGCTGAATGCCGAAACTCTGTGTTTGCTTCAAAATCTTGTGTGCCAAACCCATCGCTTTCTGTACCCACTACCGGATTTAGGGATGGCCAGGTGGGGCCATGGCCCCGGCCCCCCCCCACATTTTGGGCCCCCCCACAATTTCGATGACATTTTGAAAATCCCTTGAAAATGTGCTTCTAAAGTTTTATTGTCGGTGAATGAAGATTGTAAACTCTTTGTAAGGATATCTTTTCAAAATTGTCCGTCATTGTGAGGGTCCTTTTCAAGCCTTGGCTTTTTCAAGCCATTTCTTCCACGGTCCACAGAACGGATCCAACGTGGTCAAAAATTCCCGGGGCAAGCCTCGGGCATTGGGGGCCCGCATTCGGATCGATCATCGATGCTTCGGATGGTTGAGGGTGACCAACTAACTACGGCACTGCCCGCCAGAGCCCAGCAAGCACAGACGGAATAAAGAGGTCCAGCCAGAGGAGGGGTGAAAAGGTGAAAGTCGACGTGGTAAAACTAGGCAAGGCCAGCACAGCACACGGCCGGCAGGGGTAGTATTGTACACGCAAACTGCAGCTGGCAGGGAACGCTGTCAGTACCCTGCTTACAGCATAGTAACATGGTGTGACTTTCTCTGTTCCAGTTGTGTGAAACACTTGTTGTTCATGATTCTGGCACGTCCCACGTGCACTCCGACAATATATCGGTTACTCAGTACCTACCAGCTGCAGAAACCACAATGAGCGGCTTTGGTGACGACAGGCACAAATCCAGGGCTCCACGGAAATATGACAGTGGTGCTCAAAAGCGGAAACGTTCCAAGGAAAAAGATGAAAGACACAAGGCCGTCGTCGACAAGACCCAGAAAATCTCAGAGTTTTTCACTCCGACACAAACAGGCGATTCGTCCATGACAGAGGCTGGAACACCAACAGAGACAGAACAAGCGGATTTGGCAACGCAAACCCTGCGTCAAGATTCGCCCAACATCTCGGAAGGTTCCACCGATGAAGAACATGCATCACATGAAGAAGCGAGAGATATACTGACTGATCGTGGACCTGGCTTTGCCAATGACATTGGATGTTGGCCTCCTGAGCGACCATCGTCAGAGATGATCGACTTCTGGTCATCACGAGATTTTGAGCCCCTGCAGAATTCGACTGGTCCCTTTGATTCATCCATACAGTTCGTTGAAAGTAGGAAACGCTGCTGCTCCAAGAATCTTTTTTACCGCAGACTACAGAACGGAGAGTCCATGAAAAGATCCTAGCTTTGCTTCTCCACATCAACCGGAAAACTGTACTGCATCGCTTGCAAGCTCTTTGGAGGAGCTACTGCCCTGGGCGGGGAAGGATTCAATGATTGGAAGCATGCCAGTCGTTCTATCGAGGTGCATGAGCGTTCGCATGTACATTGTGCGAATATCATCCGCTTGTCAGACAGAGCAACATCTGCAGGTCGTGTGGACACTGAACTTGTCAAACAGGTGAGTGACATTGCGTCCTATTGGAGGGAGGTGCTGAAATGAAGTGTGAGCATGATATCGTTTCTCACTGAGCGTGGTCTAGCATTCCATGGATCGGATGAAATTGTTGGGTCATGAACGAATGGAAACTACCTTGGTTTAATTGAATTACTTGCGGAATACGATCCATTTTTGGCGCAGCACATTCAGAAATATGCCAACCAAGGTAGTGGCCACACCAACTACTTATCATCTATGACATGTGAAGAGTTAGTCTCCATCATCGGAAAATCTGTTCTGGATAACATCGTCGCTCGTGTGAAAGAGGCAAAATACTTCTCTGTGTCAGTCGATTCTACTCCTGACAAAAGCCACATCGACCAGCTCACAGTTATTCTACGATACATCGAGAACGAGGCTCCAGTGGAGCGTTTCATGACCTTTCTGAGCAACACAGGACACACTGGACTCCAGCAAGTGACGGCATTACTGGATTTTTTGAAAGCCGCTGGTTTGGATATCGCTAACTGCCGAGGACAGTCTTACGATAACGCATCTAATATGAGTGGCCGATACAACGGGATGCAAGGAATGATCAAATAGGGGAACCCTTTCGCAATATTTGTGCCATGCGTGACGCACTCACTGAACTTAGTCGGTCAGTCGGCCGTGGGATGCTGTAGACCTGCAGCAGCATTCTTTGAATTCGTGGAACAAGTGTATGTATTTTTTACAGCTTCCACGTCGCGCTACGCCAGATTATTTGATGCCCTGAAAGCCAAAGGTCTGCAAGTACAAAAGCACCTCAGCGACACTCGCTGGTCGGCTCATTCTGATGCAACCCGAGCTCTTCTAGACGGTTACAGCGAAATCATGGATGTCCTCGATGAAATCGCAAACCATGAACAACTGAATAGTGAAACGAGAAACACCGCTGAGACACTTCACCAAACGATGTGCACACTCGAGATAGGGTTCTGTGCTGGTTTCTGGTCTACTGTCCTTGGTAGATTTGATCGTACGAGTAAAACCCTTCAGTCGCAAGCTACCGATCTCAACACAGCCGTGCAGCTCCTCAAGTCACTGGCGAGCTTCGTGCAGTCATTACGCGATCAGTTTGATACATTCGTTGTTGATGGAGTGGAGCGCTCAGGTACGGAGGAATTCACTCGCGGATCGCGTAGACGAAAGCTCCCTTGGACTACGGACACACTCCAGAAGTAGAACTAGACACCAAGGAGTCCTTTTGCATCAGTGGATACGTTGCAGTGATCAACGTACTGCTGTTGCAGTTGGAAAAGCGTACAAACGCTTACAGCGAGATGAGCGACAGATTTGGATTCCTGCGTGCTCTTGTTCAACTCGAAGTGGAGCAGATTCGAGAGTCATGCTCGAAGCTCGTCGAGCTGTATTGGGAAGATCTATCACCTGACCTCACAGAAGAAATGATTCAGTTTCAAGCCATGATGAAGGAGTCAGAGCCAGACTCGGGCCGTACTGAACTCGAGATGTACAGTTTTCTCATCGAGCGAAAACTCACCGATACTTTCCCAAACGTGGAAGTGCTGCTTCGGATTTACCTCTCACTGATTGTGTCGAACTGCTCCAGGGAGCGCTCGTTTTCGGAACTCAAGCTTATCAAGAACCATCTTCGCTCCACGATGGGGCAGCTGGTCAATCTGACCATCATTTCAACCGAATCCGATGTGCTCAATTCCATGCAGGTTGACAGTATCATATCCGAGTTCGCTGCCGCGAAGTCGCGCAGGAAGCTTGTCCACTGATTAAGGCACCGTGTGTATGTTCATTGATGTGGATGACACTGCCGTATATTTGGAAGCTGGAAGCCGGCTATTAATCACCATTTCGGATTTCTCTTGTCCAGAGGGTTTTTCGAAGTTAGAAGATTTTTAGTCGAAGTTCGTAGTATGATTAATGACAGTGCGTCGTTTGTTATTTTCTTATATTGGTCCATCTCTATCTCTTACTCTTGCAGCAACAGCATTTTTGTGATTCGATTTTAGAATGAGCTCAGAGATAAGTCATCAGCTCATAGATAAGTCACCAACCATATCAATAACAATCCATCCATCTTGTCATATTGTCAGATTTAATTGTAATTTGTGAACATGTATGCCAAATCATTCCTGATCAGGATCTGCCAAATCTATAGATACAAGTTCAGTTGTTGATGAAAAAGCAGTTATAATTTAAGTTGTTGATTAATCTCCAAATTTGGGGGCCCCCCACAATCATTGTGCCCACGGCTCACCACATGGTAAATCCGGCCCTGTCTGTACCTGCCTTACCCAGTCACACCCAGCTGTCCCTGGACTCTGTGTCCTTTTTCTGTTCTTCTTTGACCTTTGACTGTTCTTCCTGTTCTTTTCCTTTGACTGTTCTTCCTGTTCTTTTCCTGACAAGGTTAATTCAGATTCTGCAACTGGTCCAGATAACATCACCCCACGTGTCCTAAAAACATGCTCTGCTGCTCTTGCTCACCCTCTCTCTGTTATATTCACCCTCATTTGCTCAAGGTCATCTGCCATCTGCTTGGAAATCAGCAAACATTACCACTCTGCATAAAAATGTGCAAAAACAGATCCCTGCAATGACAGACCAATTAGCCTTTTCCCTATCATAAGCGAGGTTATGGAATCCATCATCGCTTCAGACATTAAATCCTTCCTCTTCTCCAATGGCTTGATTTCCCATCATTAATTTGGATTCGGACCAAGTCACTCTACCCTGGATATGCTGCTTCTGCTCTCCCAACAATAGATGGAGGTCCTCAATGCCAGACAGGAAATCAGAGCCACATCCCCAGACATATCACGTGCTTTTGACACGGTCTGGCACCCTGCCCTGCTCACCAAACTCTCTTCCCATGGTATCTAAGGACATCTCCACTCATGGCTCACAGACTTCCTCTCCTGTCGCAGTCACCGTGTGGCCCTAAATGGAGTTCTTTCATCCCCCCCCTTCCTGTCCAGGCTGGAGTTCCTCAAGGTAGCGTTCTGGGCCCTGTTCTTTTTCTGGTTTTCATCAATGATCTCTCTGACTCTCTGGAAAATCCTCTTTATCTCTTTGCTGATGACTCCACCCTCTGCCATACCATCTATCATCCCTCAGATCAGCAAGCCGCAGCCTCTTCACTCTCTGCAGATCTGGATAAAATCACAAGCTGGTCCAACATGTGGAACATGTCTTTCAACCATGACAAATCTCACACTCTCACTATGTCTCTCCGAAAGGACCATGTGGACCCCCCCCCCCCAACCCTCATCTAATTTCTCAACAGTCCTCTGGAAGAAGTCCTTTCGTTTAAGCTTCTGGTTCTCACTATCTGCCATGATCTTTCCTGAGAAAGCCACATTTCCAAGCTGGCCTCCAAAGCCAGTCGCTGACTGGGAATCCTCCGTCATGCAAAGTCCTTCCTCAGAGTCCTTCCTCGGCAAAGTCCTTCCTCGGCCCACCTGGGCTCCTGACCATGTAAAAAGCTTTTGTCCGCAGCCTGATGGAGTACTGCTCTTCCCCCTGGGCTGGTGCTCCTGACTCTCACCTTTCTCGGCTTCACGCTGAGGAAACCAAGGCATTTAGGATCATTGGCATCTCCCCTGCTGAGGCTGAGGCTTTGGGTCTCTCATTCTCTCACTGCAGGCACATCGGTGGTCTTTCTTTCTGTCTTCTACCATCTCCTCTCTGGCCTCGCCTACCAACCCCCCCCTGCTCTGTCTGAGATATGTACCCCCCCCCCCCATATTTCTGCAGGGTGCTCAATGGCTGCCAGCAACCCCCTTCTGGTAAAACTACCGGAATCATGAATCACTGCTCACCTTCACTCTTTCATTCCTCTTTTTCCCGTCTTTGGAACCAATTCCCACACTCTCTTCAATCCCACTCTTCCCTCCAGCTCTTCAAAACAGCTGTTCACCACCATCTCTTATCTTCCCCCAACCAAAACCATGATCTTTTCTACCTCCATTAATCCACCCCAAACCCACCTCCTTCAAATTCCCTGCTTTCTTTCCTGAAAGTCCCTGTCTTGTCCATCTTGTATACCCCATGTTCCCCTCCCCATTCCTCTCCCTTCCACAGATCTCCTAATGTCTCTGTTCCCCACTGTTTTGTCCTTCCCTCTCCCACCCCTCTTGTCTTCTGGTCCCCTTGTTGTACGTACTGTGTGTTCGCTCTCATACGAGCCTCGACAGTGGATACAAATTTTTTTTTTAAACATTCTGTCATTGTCATCTTGTAGAACTCCGAAGTCGTCGTTTCTGTTCGAGTTTGTATTGTCCAATATTTTATAATGATGATGATGTCTATGATGAGCCGAGATGTAATGAATGATGGCAACATTAACCCAGCTTACCCAAATAAAGAGTGCTGCCATACTGATCACTGCTTGTGGACATAGAGCTGTTCAGGCTCGACATGGAAGAATAAAGCTGCAGAAAACAAATAGGGATGGGTGGCAGAACACAGGGCGGATTATTCGGGATGTTAGCACCGGTTGCTTCGGAAGCATGAACAACATCAAAGTAAACTGAGACTTGGTAGGACAATGCAGTCACGTTGTATCCATGTCTTTGTCTCATTGAAAAGACAAAATGTATTTGGTACATGCAATAAAGTAAATACGATGTGCACGATTGAAGGTAATGCACAGCCTTTTCTCCTCCGAAATGTTTGAGTCTTTTCTGCTTAAACATTTTCTAATCATTTATTATCTCCAGAATCATAGGTGGAGAGAGGTGATGTTTTCTCCACCGCTTATTTGTCTGTTTATGTGCAGGATATATCAAAACGTTATGGACGGATTGATCTCTTCCAATCCTCTATGGTTCAGGTCCGGATTCAGATCGGGCCTATCTGTGCGATACAAAACGTAAACTGTGCAGCCTGGTGGAGGTATGTGCTCCACTGAGTATCATTCTAGTTACCTTTGTCGAAGGAGAGGGTATTGCATTTGGATCCGTTTGTCTGTCTGTCTGTCTGTCTGTCTGTCTGTCTGTTACTTGCAAAATCGAAGATTTTTCAAGTGTTGTGATCAGTCGATTTTGTTATTCTGTCTGTTTATCGCTTATAGGTCGCAATTCCAAACCGATCGTCATGAAACTTTACCAAGTTGAAGAGGTGGTCTCAACTAAGCCTCTTGATTTTGAGGTCAAAGTTTAAAGGTCATCTTGAGTTCAGATTTATAAAATCGTCATTTTTCATCCGATCGACTTGAAATTTGAACAAGATTTGCATGTTGCAACATGGGATTGGGAAACCAGCTATTTTTGAGACCATAAGGTCAAAGATCAACTTGAGGTCAAACTTCTAAAATCATCAATTTTCAACTGAAAATCATTAATTCCATCCTATTAACTTGAAAGTTGAACAGGATTTGCAAAGTCCATCATTGAATTGGGAAAGCAACTATTTTTGAGGTCAAAAGGTCAAACTTCTAATATCATCAATTTCAATCTGAAAAATAACCAATGTTCATCCAATTGACCTGAGCTTTGCTTAAGATTGACATTTTAATCTCAATGAAATGGACAATTTGATGTATCCATGGCAACCTTTGGAGAGGGGGTGGACTTTGCAAGTCCCGTGCTCGGCACGGTCTATTTTCTTGTTTGTTTGTTTGTTTGTTTGTCTGCGCAGAACTTTTATGTTTTTCTTCACAACCACTTGTCGGATTAATATGAAATTTTCTCAATTGGTGCGACTACTCATGTAGATTGTTTTAATCATAATTATGACATCATAGGTCACATGGCATGGCAGCCCTGTTGGAAAAACAGAAAAACTTTCGACCTCTGTATCTCTGAAACCGCACCAAGGAAAAAATTAAAACTTGGCAAACTGCAAGTTCTCCTCATACGGAATAAGTGTGATTTTTTGATGACGTCATAGGTGCCTTCTTTATGACGTCATAATTGCATATGTAGAACGCCACATCTGATCAGTATGAAAAATTTGGACGGTCATCTCGGGACAAAATGGTCCACAGAAAAAAACATTGATGACATCATCAATCACGTGATTTGGCAGCCATATAAATCTTCTCTGAATTGGCTGAACAGATCGAGGCCAAACATTACACATGTGACTGTCTATCCATGAGGAACAAAAGGCTCACACATATGATGCCATCGGTCACTTGGTTTCGCAGCCACATTGGATTTACCGTAAAACCTCTAAAAAAATCTTCTCCAGAACGGCTTGCCAAATCGAGGAGAAATTTCACACAAATGTTCCCCAAGCCATGGGTGTGCAAGTTTGTTTCGGAATAATTGATAGGTCACATGGTTTGGCAGCCATATTTGATTGAAGAGAAATATTAAATAATGCTTTCTCTGGAACTGCTTCATCAATCAATGTGCAACTTCACATTTATGATCTTATAGTGATGGGGAATACATGTTTAAAATTTAATCTTGATCGGCCACATGGTCTGGGAGCCAGAAATATTTAATATTTTTTGATCTGGGTTCATTAATTTATTTATTTATCTTTTAGATTATTTCTTTTGAACAAGGCTCACTTGGCTGTGCCTGGGTGGGTTTGAGGGTGGAGGAGTAGCAGCTGAAATGTGAATTAGAGCTCTGTTCCTCCTGATAACTTCATCTTTGCTTTTTGCTTGTTTGGGTTCCTTCTGATGACTCCAATGCAGGACTCTACCTATTTGGTCTTCCATTTGATTTGAATTGAATTTATTTGAATGCTCCACATATCCCTCCACACTATACACAATGGTCTGAATTTCTCTGCCTCTTTTCAGAAGCATTGGAATTATGACCTTGTCTCCATTAGTGGGTTTGTGTCTGTTCACATGTCCCCTGCATTTTTGCTCTGCAAACTCTTCCAGAATGAGAAAGATTTGGCCCCGAAAGCCTCTTAGGCCAAGAATCACAGTTCACGTACCGGATTAGGTCAATGCTGACATCACAGGTGCTTTCAGGTCATGCTGTTAAAATAAGTCATTGTTATCACATGGTCTATTCCATCGTCATTGTGTGTATTCTTTCATTCACTGAGTAGTCTGGCATTTAATCAACAATGTCAACCACAAGATGAACGAGTTGTTTGCTATTGATGGGCCTTTGGGAAAGGCTTAACGAGTGGCAATTGTATGCCTGTAAAGAGCCCATCCATGGAAATAGCACGATGACATCACATTGGGTGCTCAAAAGGGATAATCGAACTAACAGTTGCAATGAATCGTCAACACCAGAACCATTGTGAAGCTGCTCATGGTGACAAGGGGCTCGCCTCCACGATATAATACCACAGAGCCAGAATTTTCCCGCCAAACCTCGGCCACACAGAAAGTAATATTTGTTTCCATGAGGAGAGCACAGTAGTAGTAAGGTCGAGAATTCTATGAAATGAAACAAAATCTTAATGAAAATATAATTTTTACATCTTCTTGCAGATCTTATAAATGTTAGAATGGCAGCAAATAGCACTAACCACATTGCACATAATGTAGAACATGCAAACGTATCACTCTCCCCCTAACAACTCCCCCACCACCCCACCCTTCCTCCAAACCCCAATGTCAATCTCCCCCTAACAACTCCCCCACCACCCCACCCCTCCTCCAAAACCCCTAGTCAATCTCCACCTAACAACTCTCCGACCACCCCCACCCCTCCTCCAAACCCCACTGTCAATCTCCCCTAACAACTCCCCCACCACCCCCACCCTTCCTCCAAACCCCAATGTCAATCTCCCCCTAACAACTCTCCCACCACCCCAGCCCTCCTCCAAACCCCAATGTCAATCTCCCCCTAACAACTCTCCCACCACTCCACCCCTCTTCCAAACCCCACTGTCAATCTCCCCCGAACAACTCCCCCTCCACCCCCACCCACGAAAGTGCTGCAAACAAGTACAGCAAGCCATGAGGCATGAGGATCCTCTTCGCTTACTGTACTCGTGCTGTGAGGAAAACGAGAAGAACAACCACCGCAGGTTGAATGCCGTACTGTGTGCGGAGAGGGCAACCTGCATGCCCGCACACATTCCACCAACACAAAGGCTTGATCCTGCCACCACTGACTCATCCACGGCCTCCTTCCATTATTACGGTTCTTTGTGTTGTGTTCTCCTTTCACCCGCTTGAAGTTATTTTGCCGACGCCTCTTCCCAGCACTCTTCCTCTGATGTGAACAGGCTTGCAGCCACAGTGGGATTAGAAATAGGATCTGTCCCGTGTGTCATGCAAAGGGTCACGAGTTGTGCCCTCATCTGGCATTGTAGAGCTTTTTGTGTATATTATTTATTTATTTATTTATTATTGTTCCCGTGAGTGACAAAAGAATGCCATTTACTGGAATCTTTCTTTGCATCAAGATTCTTTTCAAAAAATCTTGGCTTGGGGAAGTACACTTTGAACAGGTGACAACAGACAGTGGTGAGCACATAACCTGTGTCCACCCTCGGTGGTAGAGCCAACTAGAAGAGCACTAGGTGGTGCACGTACCTCCGCCAGGCTAAAGCATTCTTGAATCCGTGAATCGTGCTGGGTGGACTACCCTGGCAATGTTGTGCACGAAGATGAAAAATCAGCTTTAAAGTTTCATCATCGTAATCATTTTGAGGTCCGGAAATTAGGCACAGGAGAAATTAAAAAAGTCATACCTTTGTACAAATTACCACTCAAAAAATGTTTGTATTGAACTTCTCTATAAGTTGTCATGTATAAAATGCAAATCAGATCAATATGTTGGTCACCAGAGGTAAAAAGGTCACCAAATTTGATGAATGCTTAAAATCAGAGAACTTATCAAATGTTTAGCAATTTTAGCCTTGAAATTGGATTTTTTATATATTTTGTTTCTGACTGGAATGTCGAGACGAGAGATCCGTTGAAGTATTGAAACGACCCATGTTAAATTGTGTGTTGAAATATTTATCAGTAACAAGTGAAAGAAGGTCGGTTTTCAAAAAAAGGCCAAAAAAAACTATTTTCTCCAGGTAATAAAGCACTCTTATTTATATGTCCATTTCCCAATTCTGCCAAAACATTCAACTGCAGAGCAAATAAGTTATTAATACACAGAACTGGATCAGTGGACTACTTGTGAGTACATCTGTCCATTGTCTTTTAGCTCACCTGGAACGGAGTTCCAGGCAGCTTATGGGATGGCGTGTTGTCCGGCCGTCCCTAAATACTAGCAACTTATTCTCTGAAACTATACACACGATTTTAATGAAACTTCACCACAACCTTCGTCACCAAGTATGCACCAAAGTTTGTTCATGGCATTAAAAAAACATCGGGCCCTGAGGGGGTCTACGGGGAGTTCCCCCCTAAAATAGGTATCTGCTTTATTCTCAGAAACTCTACAT
This sequence comes from Eptatretus burgeri, assembly GCF_056783735.1. NCBI lineage: Eukaryota > Metazoa > Chordata > Myxini > Myxiniformes > Myxinidae > Eptatretus > Eptatretus burgeri. The sequence continues at coordinate 108,045,227 of NC_140969.1, forward strand.
GCAACTCCGATGAAACTTGATCACAACCTTCGTCACCTGTGATGGCGTCTACGGGGGGGGGGGGGGGAGTTTACAGAGGGGTTGCCCACCCTCCCATAAAGAGTTATTTGCTTTCTTCTCAGGAACAACACGCAATTTTGATGAAACTTGACCACAATGTTCATCACCTGTGATGTACACCTGGACCCCGACATTCGAAGGGGATACATTCCGGGAAAACCCCACGAATGTTGGAACCGCGAATGTCGGGGTCCAGGTGAACCAAAGTTTGTCCACTGCGTTAAAACAAATCCATAGCTACTTACTTTCTTCTCCACTAAATATTTTTGTGGGTCATCCATGCCTACCAGTGGTTCCCTGTTTTTCTTTTTTATGCAGCCGCTACCAAGTGAGCACCCAGCGGTATTGCCCCTATTTCTCAGGGTTGCTCGTCTGCAGATGTGAAAAGGAAACGTGGCTGACCAACAACAAGGCACAAAGTATCTCCCGACAACAGCAGTTGGCATAAAACTAAAGACAAGCAATTCGAAGAAGTTGAAGACTGTTAAAGGGACAATACACTGTGTCATAATCCACGACAAATTAAAAAAGATAAACTGTCCAGGACATATTACCCCAGTCAGTAAATACACTCAAGTCAGCTTTGAGCTCCATGTCTGACTCTGCAGAGAGATTTTCATCCGGCATCGAACAGGACTGGTTGGACGAGTAACGGCCAAATTGGCATCCAAAATGTGTAAATACCTATACTCATCCTCAGAGTTGCATGCTGGCACAGAAAAAGCAACTGGGCAAATCCCATCACCACACAGCTACGTGCAGTGGTTCCTCCAGTTCTAAACCAATAGCCATTACCCTCAGGGGGTAAGACAAGGTATGTGAGGTCAAAGTCTTGTATGTTTGAAGCTACAATAACCTGCGTCATTTATAATAAGAGATTCCATGATGGAAGGTAACCTTGTTTGGAGTCTTGGATTCCTATCTTTCTTTCTTTCTTCGTAACGAGGAATTATGAAATTGACTCTTCATGGATTCCTCTCATAGCCTTGGAGTGGTCTCCAGAGCATTTGACTTGGACATTGGGAACAGGAGTGTAATCTTCAGCAGATTATATCACTGCAGAATATGTAGCATTAAAGCTGCCCCACTCAACTGACTTTTACATCCAGTCTAAAGTATTCAGTGTGAAGACATGAGAAAGCTTCAAATTGATTGTCATACAATCTGGAATATTCATTCCATCTTCCTCAATCTGCCGTCATGTTGCAGCAGCCTTTGCAGTAAGTAGCCTGTGCAGCTGTTCATAACTGATTCCTATTCCCAATTTATAATTCAATTGAACCAATCACTTTCTGTGTGTGTGATTATCGAGGTGAGTGGATGTTGCGTTTCCGAGGGGAGTGGTTGCTTCAGTCTGTTGCAATAAATACTGAGATGTAATAAGAACCTTGTCATTGACAGAACTCTCAGGGAAAATGGAATTACAACCAACATGATAAACTGCTTTTATCACTTTATCTTCTACCTTAAGCAGACTTGAGTTGAACTCCTTGAGGGAGTCTGGTATGAGGTCGGCTGACGCTTGTGCAGAAACTTAAATGGAAGAACTGTTTCTCTGCTGTGACTTGACCAATACGAGGAAATTTCTCAAGATTTTTCCTC
>NC_140969.1:108054388-108059388 GCF_056783735.1 Eptatretus burgeri
CAAAGGGCATGCGTAGAGTGTTTACACTACACACTACAGTCATACACACACAGTTTGGAGTTTGCAACTTAAAAGATGTGCATAAGAAACAAAGAATGGGAGATATATATGTATGTATATATATATATATATATATATATATATATATATATATATACACATGTATATATGTATATATATATATATATATATATATATATATATATATATATATATATATATATATATATATATATATATATATATATATGTATATATGTATATATGTGTATATATTCACATATATATATATATATATATATATATATATATATATATATATATATATATATATATATATATATATATATATATATATATATATATATATATATATATATATATATATATATATATATATATATATATATATATATATATATATATATATATATATATATATATATATATATATATATATATACATATACACATATATATACATATACACATATATATATATATATATACATATATATATATATATATTTATATATACATACATATATATCTCCCATTCTTTGTTTCTTATGCACATCTTTTAAGTTGCAAACTCCAAACTGTGTGTGTATATGAGTGTGGGGGGGGGGGGGGCTGGTAACATAGGCTATGTGGGTGCGGCCTCACGCAAGGGTGTGGGGGGCAGAGAGGGGCATAGCTTTTCTATGTAAATGTGTAGTGCGACCTCGTGGTGGTGGCAGAGGGTATTACAATATGCTTTTTTCATGGGCAATGTTGAGGTTAATCACTCTCTTCACACTGGTAAATTTGTTCCACTTACCTTCTCCCCCCCCCCCAAAAAATGGGACATGTCAAAGCCTGTCATCTTGTGTGACATTTTTCGTGGGAAGGGCCATCAGGATGAACATGGGGACAAGGGGGGGGTGGGTGGGACGTGAGGACAGGGAGGGACGTGAGGACAGGGAGGGACGTGAGGACAGGGAGGGTTTAGAACACTCTACACATGGTTAAATTTGGCAAACAGGATGACTAATTGGACAGGTCGACTCTGCTAGTGTTTAAATAAAGCAAACGAGCACTGTTTTTAAAGTTAAAGTTTCAATAACCATGGGATTTATTACAGCTCTTCTTAAATAAAGGAGAGTAATCATTGCCTCAATTGAAATTCATTCACACCCAAATGTCAGGAATCCATTGAAGTGAAAACATCTTCCAACCATTCATTATATGTTTGTATGCAGGACTAGAATGTGTCATTACCTCCGATTTCGACAACGAGCATTCGCTGTGTACGGAAGATGGCCTGTTGTATATGGGAGATATCCTCCTGGTGGGAATGGGCGATGTCCTCCTGGAAGGACTGGGAGATGTCCTCCTGGTGGGAATGGGCGATGTCCTCCTGGTGGGACTGGAAGATATCCTCTTGCTGGAAACAGATGACCTGTCGCTGCTACACGGTGGGACGTCATTGTGCCCTGCACTGCCGTTCTGAGCTTTGTATTTCTGTGCAGTTTCACTCTCTAAGAACAAACGACAAAAGCATGATGCTTACATTAGGGTGCCATAATTGGTCGTTTTATTATACAACTGATTGGTTGTACTCACAGAAGAGAATATCTGAGTGGGTTTCCAAGATTCGGATATATTGAACCAATCATCCCCCCCCCCCACACACACGCACACACACACACACACACACACACACACACACACACACACACACACACACACACACACACACACACACACACACACACACACTCCACAAATACCATCTATAACTAGCATTTGTTCAAAATAAATGTTTGTTCACCAAACATCACAGGATCCCTCCCACTCTCACCCCCATCTCAAATCCCTCACCCTCTGTCCCCCTGTTCTCCACCCTCCCCCCCCTCTGTTAAGGGAACTGTTAAGGACTGACGGTTAATTTTTCAATTTGGGGGGAGAAGAGAGAGAAGTGGGAGAGTGGACGGAGTGAGATGGATGGAAGGGAGAGAGGGGAGGTTGAGAGGGGCAGAGGAGTGGGGGAGGGAGGGAGAAGAATGAGAGAGGGAGAAGGGAGAGAGATGGAATGGGGGGGGAGAGAGGATAGGGCAGAGTGAGGAGGGGTGCCATTCCAGCAGATGTGACATTCAGTTTAACCGTACATACATTGATGAATCTCCCTGCCTGTGAAACACCAGGATGATAGTTTATACCTGGGTCGGGATTCAAACCCAGGCTCACAGCTTCGAGAGAGCATGTGTACCTCTCAGCAACCCTGCCATAAAATGACCGTTTTTACAGCCATTTTTCCCTGCTGTGCAGGGGTTAGGCTTTTTCTTGAGGCAATGTTTTATGGCCGGATGCCCTTCCTGACGCCAACCCTGGTCGCCTCTTACGACACAGGGATATGGTATACCTATTCTAACCGGGGCATACACCGGGACCAGTACACTGGTACTCACTTCGCCGACCTCAGATGGATGACAGGCTGAGTCAACCCCCTGGTGTTAATTCAGCAGCCAACGGGGCTTGAACTCAGGACCCTGGGATCCCAAGCCGCCACCCTAACCACTAAGCCAACACCAGGCTTGGCAACCCTGCCATGAGTTTGACAAAATGTTTCTATTTTATTATTCTTTGTATTAAACGCAGGGTTATCGCAGGTGAGTGGCCCCTGAACATTGTTCAAGTCAATCGATGTGGTATTCAGTGACAGTGTGAATCTTGTAGAGCACTTGCCAAGTGGCTTAAGCACTCTGACAAAATGGTTGATAAGATACGGTTCGTTTGGCACGCGATTAGCAATCTCCGAACTATCGTATCAAACATACACCTCCCAGAGCTGCCAGAAATATCAATTTTGTCCGAATTGGACAAATTAACACTTCATTTTTAGCAGTTGGAACTGCTGCTGAATTTGATTATGGAGCTTAAATTTTGTATTTTGGCTTAGATAAAGAGATTCTCAAGGTTATGGCATGTGTAGAAATGTAAGAAAGCCACGAACGCTGGTGTCTCCGGGTGTTTATAAGTATTGTGATGTACCCTGCGATCCGTAGCTATGATGAACAGGCATTCGATAATATGAGTGAAGAAAGTGAAAAAAAAAACTTTATTGTTAAGTAACCTTTTCCGATTACATAATTATCAGACGTACATACACACATTCAGAGAATTTCCTTATTTTAGTATACTAGTGTGTGTATGTACGTGGGTGGCCGTACGTGCAAAAAAAAAAAAAACTTTCAAACCGCGTGCCAGAAACAACAACCACAAAGGCCGTTCCTTCGCTCTCGCGAAGTGCGTGGCCGGACGTGCAAAAAAAACACAATTTTTTTTAAATAACCACACAGGCCGTTCTTTCGCTCTTGTAAATGATGACTGGATTGGGGCATTGTGTACATCTAGAAATGCGCATAAAAATCGAGAAATTATTAGAATACAGTAAGTCATCACTATCCGGAAGTCCGTACGTTGTAACCCGTAATGGGGAACGTGGCTGAGGATCTCTTCCCCAAAGGCCATGCCTACGCAGCATCGCGTCCTGTCATTGGTAACTAAATGGCGCCCTTTCCCCATCGGCCACGCCTACGCAGCAACGTGTCCTGTCATTAGTTTGGTAAATAAATGGCCATAACTTGGGAACCACTTGTCCGATTAATATCAAACCTTGAAAAGGCACATACTCAGGTCCCCAGCAATATACCTAGCAAGTTTCAATTATATCGAACCAGTGGTTGTCGAGAAACAGTGGTCACAGACACACACACCCACACACACAAAGATTGCTGGAATTATAGATAGACTAGTACGTGCCCGTAAAAAAAAAAAAAAAAAAAAAAAATAATTCAAACCGCGAGCAACAAACAACAACCACACAGGCCGTTTCTTCGCTCTCGCGTGCCCGTACGTGCGTGGCCCGGAAGTTCGCATATTATTAGCAGTTACGATTATTCGCTATTTAGTTTTAATACCCAATTATTCAATTAGCGCCAACGTATTTTACCTTTTCGCAATGTCGTGGCAAGGAAAAACAAAAAGAGAAGAGAAGAGAGAGAGAAAAAAATTTACTTCCTGGTTCGGAGCACACCAGCAATCTGATGTTACCGAAATTTATGCACCGTCTAATATGAAAACGATCATAACATGGGGCATTGTGTTTATCTATAAATGCGCATAAAAAAATCGAGAAATTATTAGAATACACGAAGTCATCACTCTCCGGAAGTCCGTACGTTGTAACCCATAATGGGGAAGGCGGCTGACCTTCCCTTCCCCATCGGCCATGCCCACGCAACAACGTGTCTTGTCATTGGTTTGGTAAATAAATGGCCATAACTTGGCAAGCACTCGTCCGATTAATATCAAACCTTGAAAAGGCACATCCTCAGGTCCCCAGCAATATATATGGCAAGTTTCAATTAGATTGAACCAGTGGTTGTCGAGAAACAGCGGTCACAGACACACACACACACACACACACACACACACACACACACACACACACACACACACACACACACACACACACACACACACACACACACACACACACACACACACACACACACACACACACACACATTGCTGGAATTATAGATAGATGATACGTTTATAAATGGATGAGCATCCCACAACTGCTCGATGCTGCAGCAGTAGTTATCTGTCCTTTTAAAACGATTTTACATATTTATTTACCCAGAAAAGGTATTTTTCCACTGACAGTTTTTCAAATGAGATTCCAACCATGACATGAAACAGAGCCAAATGCACCTTTATGGCACAATGCACCTTGGAACTTTCACATCGATAAACTCAATGCCAAAGACATCTCACACCAAACATGGCAACTGTGCCCAACAACTCATTATTGACCACAGGAACCTTGATATGGGAACACAATAAGAAAGTTCCCTTACCCTTCTTGAGCAAAGAAAACTTGGTTTACCATTAGGGTTGCTGGATAGCCATGAAGCTCTACCACCAGAGAGAGTTCGTTTTAATAGCGAAAG
>NC_140969.1:108074388-108116888 GCF_056783735.1 Eptatretus burgeri
ACCTGCGGCGAGGTGCGATCGCCCGGTCTACCCTCCGCGTGGGTACTTAGGTAGGTCGAATTTGGCGAGCAACCCTATCCCACGCGGGGGCTGATTGGCTCCATCGCGGTGAGACCGAAAGGTCCACCCGTGACTGGTTCCCGGCGTTAGTCCGAGAGGGTCACGACTGGATTGTCCGTCCGGTGGGCGACGTGCCGCGATTCGAGTTACGTGGCCGTCAGCACGCCGGCGGGCGCGAAGACCGCAACAATATATATATATATATATATATATATATATATATATATATATATATATATATATATATATATATATATATATATATATATATATATATATATATATATATATAGTCGAACACTGCATACTGCAGTACAATTGGTTTAATATTTGCAAAAACATACAAAAATACAAAAAATAGAAAACATTTTACAGTAGTTACAAAACATACTAAATTAAAAGAATACAAAACATAAAAAAATACAAAAAACGGATCGTTTCGGCGCCGGCTTCCCATCATGCAATCGCCCGCACTTGGGCGGTTTGCAAAGCACGGAACGGATCTCTCACGCAGCGTCCCGCGGAGCCGGCGTTGTTCCCGAAATAATTCCGTCCGTCTCATTTGGCTCATTAATTAAATAGACTTCTCGCCTTCGTCTGCGCAGTAAAAAGGCTTCAAGGTGTCCGTTTTTGGATCTGATCTTCCATCCAAACATGCAGCAATTTCTCCATTTCGTGGATGGGCCCGGTCCGTTGCCGTTCTTTATCTGTCCAAATCGTCAACACGGTCAAGTGAGATAACTTAAGATCACGTGCGATCGCATTCACTTTCTTTCCTCCTTCGTACTGTTTGATCACCTGCATTTTCGTGGCGAGATCAATGGCCTTTCTTTCCTTCTTGGCAGGTTGAGGAGTAAACAAAGAGAATTTCCTCTTGGTAGACATCTTGGGGGTTTGAAGTAAAATTTTTCAGACAAATGGATACGGATAAACTGCGCTATACCGAGACCCACTGATCTCTACACCTGGATTGGTCGCGTCCACAGCGATTGTATACCGAGGAGTGAAGTCACCGGAAGTTCACTTTCCGCCATCTTGTCTCCCCCAAAACATCACTGCAGTGAAGTACGAAAACAGCAGACTGGCAGGAAGAAATCTCCAAATACAAGCAATAAACTTTGCATGTAACTCATGCAAAGTTTTATTAGTTGGTGTAATGAACTTGTGGAAATCACAGACCTCATGTGACCGTGAGAGAATGTCACTTTGCATGGTTTAATCACCTTTTACGTCTGTGCGCTGACAGGAATTACAGATTTACAGACCGCACTGCACCTGTAAGCTTACTAACTCAAGTCATGAACTATATGATAGTAACTTGTTCAATCATTGTCATGCTATTCCTGCATGCCGAAATTATTGAAAACTAATTGATCTTTTCGGGCATCAGTTTTTGATTGATCTTTTGTTCAGCCATCAGTAAAAATCACAGACTTAATTGCTTAGAAACGGAAAAGTGTTTCCACAGACCTCCCCCCCCCCCCCATGGAAAGCTTCCACAGGAGGGGGGGGTGGCATCTAACAGGCAGTTACTTCATCAGTGCAGAGCTAAATAAAAACTGTTCCCTGAGCTACATGATCACCAATTTGACACCGAAGTAGATGACAATCATGTTCACTAGTACCGGTAAAAATTGCATCATCATGTTACTCTAAGATCAAGCTATTCCATGTAGGGAAACAGAATGCTTCCACAAATACTAAATATCCATTTTGTACTTGTTGAAACCACAGAGGAATGATAAACTCTATTGCTCATTACAATTTCATATTTAGAGAATGATCAATATTTACAGGGGATGGGAGAAATGAAAAAAGAATGACAAAATTTTGCGTCCCCCTCATGTCCGCTCAAAATTTCAGGCTCCCCACTCTGTGTTTTCAAAATTTTCTTCCCCCCCCCCCCCGTGTTTTCAAAATTGTCTCCATTTAATACTTCATGTTCCAAACTAAAATTTCAGATTCCATCCTGAAGGTTCTCCAAACCTTGGATTCTCCCTAATAATCCCCCTGCGTTATTGATTGGTCCCTTACAAAAAAAAGATATTATCACTGCACAAAAAGAAAGTTCACACTTGTTTGAGTGTCATAATTCTTAATACAATCAAAGAAACTAAAATTAATATGAACATATGAAGAATATTGTTACTTGTGAAAAAAAAACAAATTATTTGAAATCTGCTAGATCCTGATGAGTTTGTGAAGATTGGTGCAATTCAAAAAGTTCCAAATTCAATGAGATTCTGCGGGGTGAAATTACTTCGCTTGGGATGTTGCACTCGCCTGAATTTCAGTGGTGACCAGTGTGTTTCATCGATCTGAAAGACACCTTCCCTTAAATGCTGAGTTTAGTGAAGGTTATAAAACGTTTTTACAATATTTTACAATGTTTTCAAAATGTTTTCAAAAATCTTTGTTCATAATATTGCATAGTTGACAAAATATTTTTTATTAATATTTGACAAAAATGTTTTACACTAACATTTCGACGACATCCTTTGATAATATTTATTTTAAAACGTTTTCATAGTCTTATCTAGACTCAATATTTTATATAATTTAAACATTTTTATATACATATATACATACATATATACAGGCAACCCTCGTGTTACGACGGTCTCGACGTACGATGTTTCGTGGTTACGACGCATCTCCCATAAATGCGGTTTCTTATGCGGTTTGCATCGCAAATACAAACTTCGCGCGGGAACTAGTTGGTGAGCGCTGTGGAAGAATATGTCGTCACACATCGCTAGACCGAGGAAGACGGCGTTGGTCATTTCCCGGTTGTACGCCATTTTGAATTGTTGCTCATTCGCTCTCTTTCGTTTGTGTTGCTTTTTTGGAAACTTTTTGCCTCCTCCCAATAAGCCTGTCTCTCCTTCCATTGCAACGCCCCTTCCAATGTGCAAGCCAACCACAGGAGTTATGGTTCTCTTTTGTTGTTGCTGTTTCATTTCATTATTTTATATTTATGTCCTCCATGTGTTTTTTTAGTCATAGAAATATTGTGTTTTTATGTCCTAGATTATGACTTTACAACTGCGTTAGCATAGGTGAGTGACGTAGGTGCTTATTTAGCTGTGTTCCGACTTGGGCAGAAAATCGCGTTGCGACGTGTCGTAAGAACGGAACTCCGTCGTAAGTCGAGGACCCCCTGTATATACATACGAGCTGTGTTCAAAAAGTATCCAACCTTAATTTTTCGTGCACAAACAAATGAAGCTAGGGAGGCGTGGTTTGGTGCACGTATGTAGGCAATCCTAATCCGTATGCGTGAATATTTTCCTGCCTGCAGAAGCTGTCAGTCGCCGACCGAATTATTTTCGAAATGGTGGTTTCGTCCTCCGAGGGGGGTCAACGAACTCTGGGGGACCATTAAAATTATGGGGGACGAGTTGTGGAAACAAACCCAACAACAACTACAAGCCTACCCTATCGTACAGGGAGTGTGAGGCTTAATCTACTGTATATATATAATGGGGCAAGTGTCTGATTAGGGATGGACATATATATATATATATATATATATATATATATATATATATATATATATATATATATATATATGTGTATGTATGTGTATGTATGTGTCTCCGAGGTGTGTTCAAAAAGTATCCAACCTTAATTTTTCATGCGTAAACAAATGAAGCTAGGGAGGTGTGGTTTGGTGCAAGTATGTCAGCAATCCGAATCCATATGCGTGAATATTTTCCCGCCTGCAGAAGCTGTTAGTCGCCGACAGACCGCCGATGAGTGAGGAAGTGTAAGTGAGCGCTGTCGGATTTTCGTTTTTGACCAAATGACAGATCACTGTGGTCTCATCGCCAGTGATCCCTGTGTTGTAGAAGTTGGGATCGCTGTTCACAGTCTCCAGCATGTCCTGTGCGATCTCCAAACGGAGTTACTTCTGCTCGATTTTTAGCAGCTTTGGCACGAACTTCGCTGAGATTCTCCTGAAGCCCAAATCCTCAGTCACAATGGAATGAACGGATCCAATGCTGACGTCCGCCTCGTCTGCAAGTTCTCTGATTGTGATTCGACGATCCTGCATCAGCAGGGTCCTCACTTGGTCAATGACGATCTCATTTCGGGATGTTGAGGGCCTACCAAGAACGTGCTTCACTTTCCACTGATGTGCGACCATCTTTGAAGCGGTTGTACCACCCTTTTATCTGTGTGGTGCCCATTGCTTCGTTCCCGAAGGCCTGTTGAATCTTGCGGATCGATTCCACTTGGGAATCGCCAAGCTTTACACAAAATTTGATGCAGTAGCGTTGTTCAAGTTTTTCCGTCATTTTGTCAAAAACGAAAATCCGACGGCGCTCACTTACACTTCCTCACTCATCGGCGGTCTGTCGGCGACTAACAGCTTCTGCAGGCGGGAAAATATTCACGCATATGGATTCGGATTGCTGACATACTTGCACCAAACCACACCTCCCTAGCTTCATTTGTTTACGCATGAAAAATTAAGGTTGGATACTTTTTGAACACACCTCGGAGACACATACATACACATATATATATATATATATATATATATATATAAATATATATATGTCCATCCCTAATCAGACACTTGCCCCATTATATATATACAGTAGATTAAGCCTCACACTCCCTGTACGATAGGGTAGGCTTGTAGTTGTTGTTGGGTTTGTTTCCACAACTCGTCCCCCATAATTTTAATGGTCCCCCAGAGTTCGTTGACCCCCCTCGGAGGACGAAACCACCATTTCGAAAATAATTTCTTCCTGCACTCTCTCTCTCTCAACACTCCAAATCTCAGAGCTGTTTCTCAGAGACGGTACGACTTTCGGAATGAAATGTTGCATCAATAATGGGAGTATACATTCATTTTAAATTTCACTGCTTATGGAAAGATAAAGATGACGTAATCTGTAAACGATGACAGTTCAGGTGTCCAATGGAAAAGGTAGATTTTTAAACGTTGTTATTGCAAGGCACGGCCACGAGGGGTCAGCACACACCTTCTTCTTTCCTATTCAGAACAAGGCTGCAGGGTCGTTTCATTTGCTGGGAGCCCAACTGCACTACTGATGCAGTGCCCCCTGCTGTTTGAGCAGGAATTCGTAATTTGTTCTGGGTGCCGGAGATAGCTCGCCGACTCTTCAAAAAGGACATTGTGGGATCATTTTAACGTCCACCAACTAATAGCGGCAGACCGGACATACAGTTTCACGTCCATCTGAGAGACAGCACCCACATTGATGAATCACCCTACGCGTGAAACACCGGGATGACAGTTTATAGCTGGGTCAGGATTCGAACTCAGGCGAGACAGCTTCGAGCGAGCGTATCTCTGAGCCATCCTGCCAGTTGAGCGCAAACCTCAATGAAATCAGAACGTGGCATAACGAAGCAACCGACGTCGCTAACCTTGCCCTTGACTTATCCACTAAACAATAGTCATTTCATGCAGAGTTTCTGTTTAAATAAGAGTTCTGGATTAAAATGTCACCGAATGGTGGTGGAAGACAGGGTGGGACTGAACTGGAGAGACGCACAAAATGGCTTCAGACGATCAAACATCACATATCGAAGCGCGGATCCGGGCGGGGGCGAGTGGTGGCCGTGGCCCCCTTTTTTGTTTTTTTCAAAAACTCACCAGATTTTCTTCAACCGACAGCTTAATAGCATCCACGACTGCAGAAAATTTGGTTAAAGGTCGATTCGATGTTAAAAATGTAGCCGTGGGGTTTCGCGGTTCAGATGTCTTCTTTTTTTTTGAATTTTAATGCCGCTTTCAGAGCCGGTTGGCTCTCTCCACGTCATGCACCTGAACGTGATCAACATCGTTCAGTAGCCCATCGAGTGTAAGGAAATTTAAATGGATTTCCCACACTCCTTCAGGAATTTTAGTACCAGCTTACAGAGTTGAGGGTGCTTCTGGTTCATCAGCCTCGATGTTCCCAGTAGATCCAGCACCTAGATCTTCATTATTGCCTGTTTAAGCTCCCGAAGTGTGAAGTCGAGATTAAGTGAAGAATTTAGAGGCTGAACTGCATTGGTTGTCCCCAGGAATTGATTTGCTAATTGGGGAGTAGAAGATTCCAACTCATCATACTTTATGATGTCATCTGTGCCTGTGCCTTGTCCATATTTGAACAAAAGGTTTTGTTCTGGAAAATAATTGCTGGAATAGACTTCCATCCAGATTTAACAACCTGCATACTTTTTACTCCTTTTCATATAGTTTTATGTGAGGTGTCTGGATTAATGGAAGAACAGAATAATTTCCCAGAAGCAGTCTTTTCTTGTTTAATAGTCCTTTGAGCATACGCCCTTTTCCTTTTATATTCCATGACATCCTCCAACCGAAGGGTTCTCTTTAATCTTTTAAGAGCTGCCCCTCTTTCCTGGATCGCTTGTTTGCAACCCTCATCCCACCAAGGGACTTTGATTTTCTTACCCACTGGACTTCTGGAAGTTGAGATTGTATCCCCAGCTATGTTATTCATAATTAGTACAATATTCCTCTTGAGGTTATAAATATTGCTATCGACAATCCCTTCCTTCACTTCATTGGAACATCGATGTGAAAAAAGACCCCAGTCCGCCTTAGAAAAGTTCCAAGAAGCCAGTCCTTGTGTGTCCTTAGGATCTCTTCCTAATTTAAAATTTGTGATCGCTGGAAAGTGATCACTTCCGAGGTTGTCGTCATGGATCTTCCAATCACATCTCATTGCTTCGATTGATGAAATGAGAGTAAGATCCAGAGGGGACATCTTTCCTGTCAACCAGTGGTTCTTAACCTTTTTACCACCACGCCCCCTCTAGTAGTTAGTTGGTCCTTGCCGCCACGCCCCCCCCTCATATCTTCAACCAAATGATTAAAAAACCCTCCTGAATTAAAAGGAAAAACTGAAAAAAAATTGTGTTTTTAGTCTTTTTATTTAACAAATAATTCTGTACAAGCAACACTCATATACACATCACATTTAATGAGATACTTGACATTGCTTCTTAGCTACCTGATGTGGAATGTGTGGACGAATATCAGAGAGAGCACAATGGAAGTCCCCTTCAATGTTCAGCTTGTTTCTGTTCTTGGTCTTGACAGCAACGAGCGTGGAAAGTTCAGCTTCACAAAGATACGTTGATCCAAACATTGTCTCTATCCGAAGAGCTTGATGTGAGATCAAAGGGTAAACAGGAAGGTACATGACCCGGAACGTCTCTAAATCCAGTTTTTTTAAGTCTTCTTCAGCCGGCGAGTTGAACCTTAACTCAAGAAACTCCTCTTGCACTTCGTCTGAAATATCAGTTACTTCACATTGAAATGGGTTCCTAATGAATTCCCAGGTTCCGCGCTTCTCATCTATATCCGGAAAGTATCTGATGAATTCTGCTTTCAATTCAGTCAGATGAGTAATTATTTGTTTCTTTAACTCAGAATCAAGGTAACTGTGAATGAGAGCAGAATCCAAGTTCGCAAAACTGGCTGCATTTCCATCCTGAGTTCGACATTTCCAGACGTTGAGTTTGGCCATGAAGGCTCGAATGATGTCATGGTGCATGATTACGTTGATGTTTTTTCCCTTGGAGTTTGAGGTTGATGGCATTCAGCACTTCAAAGGTGTCCACCAGGTAAGCTGGAGATAAAAAAAATCCTTCAGACTGGAACTTGTCATGAAGATCTACTTTCTGCTGCAAATCGAGAAATGTTGTCACTTCTTGTTGTAGTTCATAAAGCCGTCCAATCATGTTTCCCTTCTAAAGACATCATACGTTTGTGTGGAAAAGCAAGGCTTGATGTTCAGAATCAATATCCACACACAGCTGCTTGAATGGCCAGGGCCAGGCTGAATGGCAGAGCTGAGCTGTTCAGGGAGCTGAGGCGTAAAACTGCACATGCACTAAGGGTGGACAAGGAGACCTATGTGCGAGGAATCTTTGAGGGGGTAGAGCATCACCTATGGTCAAGTGATTCTCGTCCTTCTTACAGGGGAATTCATGCATTGCGTTCATCCAAGCCCATCCCTCGGTGTACTGCAGTGAGAGCAGAGGGTGGTGGGCTCTTGACAGAGGAGTCCGAAGTGAAGGCCCGCTGAGCCGGTTACTTTGAGCTGTTGTACCAGTCTGATCCACCAGCTGTCGAGTTGGACGTCAGGGGTGTTACAATCTCTGTTGCTGACCCTCCAATCAACTGTGGTCCACCTTCGCTTGTGGAAACACAGGCTGCGGTGAACCGGTTGAAATGGAGAAAAGCTCCAGGGATCTGTGGCATCCATGCTGAACTTCTCAAGGCTGGTGGAAATGCTGCACTCGTGTCGTTGCATGCAGTTCTGTGCTCTGCCTGGAACACAGGCATCATCCCAACTGACTGGAAGAGGGCCTTGTTGTACCTCTCTGGAAAGGGAAGGGTGATCGCCAAAACTGCAACAACTACCGAGGGGTGATGCTGCTCTCAGTGCCGGGCAAGATCTTGACTCGGATAATTATTGATAGGGTTCGCCACCATCTGCTTGAACACCAGCGTCCAGAGCAGTAAGGCTTTACACCAAAGAGGTCAACGATTGACCGTATCCTTGCTCTTCGGGTTCTCACCGAACACAGATGAGAGTTTCGGTAGGGGCTGCTTGCAACCTATCTTAATCTCTGTAAAGCGTTCAATTCAGTGAATCGGGATGTCCTCTGGAGGATTCTTGGTCTTCGTGGGGTGCCACCAAAACTGATTGATCTGATGTTTGAACTCTACTCTGGTACTGGGAGTCCTGTGAGATGTGGTGGTACCATCTCTGACTTATTTCCAGTTGTTACTGGAGTTCATCAAGGGGGTGTACTGGCCCCCACACTTTTCAGCACTTGTATGGACTGGATTATCGGGAGGATGTCGGAGAGATCAAGCTGCGGTGCATTGTTTGGGAATATCAAGATCTCTGACCTTGATTTCGCAGATGATGCAGTCGTCTTTGCGGAGACTTTAGATATCCTTTTGGGGGCCCTCAAGGTGCTGAACGAGGAGTCGGAGCCACTGGGATTAACTAAGATCCAGGCTTTCAATGACATCTTGCGTGCTGCTGTCCTATCTGTGGTGAAGATGCTGAGGTTGTGGAGAGATTCACTTACCTCGGCAGTGATATTAATTTCTCTGCTGGCTGTGAGTCAGAGGTCAACAGACATCTGGGTCGAGCCTGGGGAGTCATGGATTCACTGGATAATGGGGTGTGGCGCTGCCGGTACCTGTGCAGGAGGACGAATGTCCGAATTACAGAATTTTTTGGATCGGCGAGCACATCGGCACCAGCAGGTATCGTCATGGATATTTGTTTATGAAATAAACCATTAAGCGTAAAACGCATCTGCCGTAATTAGATTTCAATGAACACATCACTAAAAATTCCAGTTTATAAATTTTACTTTTTGTAACCAAGGGAGATAGACTTAGCGCTGCTAAAATAACAGAAAACCGGTTGTCTCCCCTTGAATGATTATGAATGATGAGTGAAATAATATCCTCATTTCTTGAACACACAAACCGTTCAATTCATTTTAATGGTACAAAACCAATTAATAAAATAAACATTGAATGATGGGAAATTATGATTATAATAAAATACAATATAATTATATAAAATACTTAATTGAAAATTGTAAAACGGTAAATTATTAATAAGGTTATGATAATCCATTTTTATCACAGAAATTGTTCTAAAGTTTATGGCTTTGGAATCAAATTGACTGAGAAAATAAATCGTACTCATATTTAATGAAAAAAACCCCAAAAACAACAACTAAGGAACAATTTTTCAGTTGTGGTTTTAATTTAGAGAATTTTTTTATATCACTGATGACTGCTGATGTATTAAATAAATTGTGATATGAACAGTAGGGTAAGAATACTGATTCTGGCTCACTTTTCCCCATGTAAATGAATGGGGGATTTTCAGCGATTCCCTTTTTTTTTCCCTAAAAATAAACCCCCTTTTTATCCCAAGGTATATTTATTTGTCTCCCCTTTTAACTTGGAGGTTGAACCTCATTGAATTGAACACCTGGGGGTTGAACAGCTCACTCATTGAACCTATAAAGATTTGTTCATTCTCAAATTCCTTCAACAGTTTAATTTTCTTTGCACAATAATCCCCATCTAAAATATTGACAAACAAAACATTTGAATCTTTATATTTTTGAAGATACCCCTTTTGTGCCATTACGAAATGATAAACTTCTCTTAATGCTCTCATCTGGCCACCTCCTGAGCCACATATCATTTTGAGATTATAGTAAATTGTTTTTTCATTGTTCAATTGATAACCATCAAAGTTTTCAGTCCATTCAAGGATATTCATTTTTTTCTTTACATCCTCTAACTTACTAGTTTTTAAATTAATTCGCTTATTTGTTTTATTTACCTTTGTTTTAGTTATTTTTTCAATAAGACTTATTTGATATTTTTCACATTCATTATGTTTTCCATTTATATACCAAGACTGAGATTTTCTCCACTCTTTAGTTTGATTAATACTTGGTTTAACCATTTATATATTGTGAAAAAACGTGGCGGTAGCCCTTAAAAAACCCTAACCCATCTTCCCATCGTTAAAACACAATCTATTCTATTCACTCTATCATACAATATCCATATGGAACACAATCTATTCCATTATCTAAAATAAATCTCTTATCATCAAAGGCTCCTAATGCCTTTTTATTTACTTCTTCACTATATATGTTATGTTTATAACTTCTTATTGTATTCATTTTCCTATATTCTTCTTTCTTATTCATCAAACAATTATAATAATTTCTAAAAGTTATTGATTTCTTTATTACATATTTCTTTATTCCCTTTAACCTCTTATCAATCTGTTCACCATACTTATAAGCATATGCCTTTGCTCTCAATCCAATAAACTCACTCATTACTTTTCCACCCAACTCATCCTTAAACTTACCAATAACCTTTTCATTCTTTTTGGAAAATAACTCACTCTTCTTGCTGAAATTACTTGTATCATATACTCCAATATTTTTCTTCATATCTTCATAAACATCATCAGTTTTTATATCTAGGATAAAACTATCAGTGTCCATATACAACAATGAAACATTTTCACCATACTCTTTCTTTAAGTCATTATACAAATAATCATACATCAATATCTTTGATAAATCAAGAACTGCTGTTCCAATATAAATTGGTTTATCCATTACAATACTTTCCTTTTTCATATGAATTGCAGAAAAGTTCTCTGAAAAAACCTCTTCTCTCTCAAAACTTGGTTTATTTATCAATCTCGAAGCTTCTTTCCAAGATGTTGCGAATCTAATGTTTTGCCTGTTTCTAACATTTTCCATAGTCTTTCCAAATACAGCATTATTCATTAATTTATAAAAGTCCCCTTCAAATTTTACTTTTGTATTTGCTCTCATATCTGTATTGAATTGAATATACTTTTTCACCCAAGGACTTTGTTTAAATTTTAAAACTCTATGAATTTTAGCTACTCTCAATCCTTCTCTCAAAAACTGTTTTAAGCTTCTCTGATGTAAAACATATCCCTCTTTATCATAGAATGTTGTTAATAACTTTTCTGTTGATTTGCCTTTAATATTAAAACTTTTATGATAATCACTGAACCATTCTTTCTTTGGGGTTTCTTTCTCACATGCAAAAGGAAGGTCTTTATGCTTATTATGAAGAACACTCGGGTACCTCAAATCAACTTCAAAATAATAACCTTCTTCTTCGTCATTCAATTCCTCTTGAGAAGAAATAACAATATTCATCAAAGCCTTTTCATAATCCTTTTCTTCCACCCACTCTAATTTACCATAAGGCAGAGATTGAGACATTGCCCATCCATACAAATTATTAGCATCAAAATACATCAAATAATTACTATCTTTTTCACTATCATAATTTGGGAGATATTTATTATTTGCTTTCGCATATCTTTTTGAACATACTTGTGATATTCCACCTCTCTTGGACTTCTCAATCATCAAAAGCATATCAACATCACTGATTAAATCTATATCTTGTTTTGTCATTTTCAACATTGCACTCCAAGCTAAACCAGGAGCTGTGAAATAGAAGGCAGGATCTAATCCATAACAATTTTTATTATGACAGAGTGTTCTAAAAGCCTCAAACACATCAGCTAACAATAAAACATCTGTTTTTAGATATAAATCATGATATTCTCCAAGGTTCTTTATCTTAAATATTTTCCATATTTCTTGTGCGTGTTTATATTCCTTATCACTTATCTCTTCTTCATAAAGGTTATTATAGAAACTTTCTTTTGAAGGAAGTTGTGTTTCTTTAAATCTCATAAATGAATCCATATAATCATAAGGATAAATTCCCTTACTTGTAAGAATTTTCTCTTTACTTTGAATTTCATTCCTTGTTTGAATTTCCTCTCTCGTAAGAATTCCTTCTTTAATCAGAATTTCATCTTTAATCTGAATTTCCTCTTTAGTTAGAATTTCATTCATTGTTCGAATTTTCTTTATAATTAGAATTTCATCTTCAGTTAGAATTTCTTCATTAATTAGAGTTTCCTCTTTACTTTGAATTCTCTCTTTAATCTGAATTTCCTCTTTAGTGAGAATTTCCTCTTTTGGAAAGAATGAATTAAGATTTGGAAAAGAGTCCGTGGAGCTTAGATTTGATGCGAGGTAGGCTAGTGGTGTTCCCATAAACTTGTAAGAATCTAGAAACCTAATACGAGTTAAAGGTTTTGTGAATATCATTTTTGAAAATGAAATATACTTTTGACTTGTGTTTGTTATGGCAGAAATATTCCCTGGTGTTTTTGAAAGTTCATTTATAAATAGATGTGTATCATAGTTGGCGCTGTTGTGAAGAAAGACTGGAATAAAAGAAGGTAATTTATAATTAAGATTACAACAGGAATGAGCGGGACCTCTATATTTACCAGTAAGATGACAATGGTCTCTAACTTTAGACTCCTTAATTTCCCCCTCACAAATATGACAGATATTGTTCATTCTAAATTCTAATTTTTCTTCTTTGGTTAATTTCATCGGTTCATTTGTTTCTTTCATTAATTTAGTGAGTCTTATACAATCCTTTTCTAATCGTTTTACAAACTCTTGTGAAGCATTTTTTCCACGATAATGTTCAAGTTTGTTATACTTTTCTCCAACAGATGATTTGATATAATAACAGAAACCACAAGGAATATGTTTTTGATATTTATTTGTATATGGTTCTTTTGGATTAGGAGAAGCAGTATTTATCTTTTTAAGGATACATTCAAAATCAGCGTATATCACAAATGGGTGCATGATAGATTTATTATAATTTTCAAAAGAAATCTTTTCACCAGGTTTAGGCATTGTAATTACAGCTGATTTATGATTACTACAATATTTTGAATGTTGTTCTAATCGTTCTTTTGTATGAAATGAATTAAGACATCGCTTACAAGGATATATTTTGTTTGCTGTTCTGAATACCTGAGAAGAGATTAATCTTGATAAATTATTGATGTATGTGTAATGTGAATTCTTTCCAACACTAAAATATAAAAGGTCAATGT
The DNA here is from genome assembly GCF_056783735.1 of Eptatretus burgeri. Taxonomy (NCBI): domain Eukaryota; kingdom Metazoa; phylum Chordata; class Myxini; order Myxiniformes; family Myxinidae; genus Eptatretus; species Eptatretus burgeri. Next base: position 108,087,996 of record NC_140969.1, read on the forward strand.
GTGTTTCTTCATTTTTATAGTTGTTTGAAATTTTTAATATTTGAACTTTGTTTGTATCCGTTAATCCATATACATTAATAGAAAGATTATTCTTTTTCTCAAATTTAGGAATATCTGTTAGTGGCATTGGGAATTTAAAATCTTTAATGTCCAAGGTATTCTCATATTTCATATATTGTTTTACTCTTTCTGAATTACATTTTGGTGGATGAAAGTGAGCAAGAACAGACCAGAGAAAACATTTATTATCATTGTTCTTAATATTAACAACTGCCTTCTTTAGTTTTATTTCTTTTGGTAATTCAATATAAGAAGAAGCTTTAAGAGGGTTTGATTTTAGAATGTGTATATCTAAAAAGATGATTTTTTTAATATTGAATCCACTTCCTACCACTGTATTATCAACATCCTCCTCTTGTCTTGATAGTTCTTCATAAACCCCACTATTCAAAAAATCTTGAAATGATGTTATAAAATGAAGACCTGTTCTCATATAAGGAGTATGTTCTTCTTTTAATGTCTTTTTAATAAATTTTTCAACATCGGGTTTCACTATTTCAATTGATTCAGCTATTGATGATGGACCGGGTTCTCCAAATTGAAAAATCCTTATTTTTATATGCCCTTTAAATGCCCCATCAGTGTTTTCAATATAATAGTCTCCCTTTACTTTAAACTCATTTTTCTTGTGTTTTTGTGATTGAAGATGTTTATTATAACTACTCTTCAAAACATCCTTTGAACAGATATCACAATGTTTTCTTTCCAACTCAAGAGGAGATATTTGATGAAATAGATTAAATGTGTGTTTGTTGGTTCGGAGGTGTTTTCTATAATGTTTATATTCGTGATTACAAACATCGCAGTACGTTGTATTCACCATATTTATAGAATAAAACTTTGCTTAAACTAAAATTTTCTTGATGAAAATTTCGTTTAATTTATAGGTGAATCTGTGCTTAAAAACATTTTATCCTCCAACTTTTTCACTTAATAAATACAATGTTTCAAGACACAAAAGACAAGTTTCAATCAATCTCTTCATCTGTTAAAGATACTGAGAAATATGTCAAGGATGTAAAATTGAACAAAGATAAATATAACAACTATTGGATAAAAACTATTATGGTAAATAATATGAGTTCTTCAATTTCCTTCAGTGGAAGGGCTTTTAGTATACCTGGTAGAACATCAATTAAAGTATCTCTAACAAAAGTTTCTCCTCTCCTTCTAGTAATATATTCAAAACTAGAAAAAGCAATGAAACAAGAAAAAGTATCAAAGAACAAAAACCTTATGGATGAAGCTTTAGAAAGAAAAGATAAGACCATCTGTAATATGCAAGGAGAAATTTGTATTTTTTTCAACAACCCTAAAGATGTAAATCCTGATGAAATAAAGGATGTTAATATATCAGGTGAAATGACATTTCGTTCAATAGTAGTTAACGATAATTTTAAAATTACCTTTAATATAAAAAATGTTGTCGTTGAATCTGATAATGAAAAAAAAGTATATCGATATCGATGGTAATATACAACTGAAAGTATAGATGAATTTCAGTTTAAGTAAAGTTTTACTTTATAAATATGCTAGACTTTCCTGATTCTTCATATGACAAATTTGAGAATTGTCCTGCGTGTGAAAGAGGGGGATTAAACACAGAGTCAAAAGCCTATAAACAATGTATATTCTGTGATTATCTTCTAATTAATGATAATAAAAAATATAAAAAGGAAAATAATTCTTTTAGATTTACACCAAAAATGAATTACTTTACAAGATTGATTAGAGAAATGAATGTAAAGTATGAGGGTGATAACACATCTTTCCTTACAATGGAAGAAACTGAACGTATAAGAGAAATGTTCAAAGGATTGTTGTTATATATTATTCATGGATGTAATTTTCAGGGAAATATCAACACAAGATATTGTATAAATAAAATAATGGATTATCTTGAAATTAAACCTGAACTTAGGATAAAATATAGAGTTTCTAAAAAAGCCAATAATAAATTAAATAACTTGTTTTCTAAATATATAAATGAATGATTTTTTACCTATTTGGGAAAATAAGATAAAATTTAACAACCATAAAAATCTCCCAAATTCATTAAGATGTCTCATAGTTGGTTCAAGTGGATGTGGAAAAACCTGCTTACTTTTAAAAATGCTCCTCACTCCCAACTTTTTAGATTATGATAATTTAATAATTTTCACAAAGTCGAGTTTTCAACCAGAGTATCAACTACTCTCACAAGGTTTTAATGCTGGTCTTCAAAAAGAAGATATAATCGGTTTATTTAAACGTCAAAAAAACCTAAATGATTATAACATTGAAGATATAATTCAACTATTTTGTGATACACAGAGATGTAAAAAGAAATCAAATCCTATAACTTGTATTCTTAGTGATAATACGGATGATATACCGTCTCCCCAAGATTTGGATAAATCAAAAAGAACCTCGTTATCTTTGATGATTGTGTTAATGAGAGAAACCAAACGGTAATGGACAGCTACTACACAAGAGGGAGACATTCTTCTTGTAATTGTATTTATCTTAGTCAATCGTACTTTCAACTTCCTCGTCGTTCCATCAGAAACAATGCTAATACTTTTATTTTATTCAAGTTAAATTCAATAGATATCAATAATTTTTGGAGAGATAATTGTTCTACATTATGTAGTAAAAAGAAATTTGAGGATTACATGAAGCACACGACTGAAAAATATAAATATATTGTTGTGAAACAAGATGAGATATTAAGGGATATATTTTTTGTTTTATAAACAATTACATATATAAATGACAACTATTATTATAAATCTTGTGGGTAAATCTGCTTCTGGAAAAAACTTTCATAAATCAAGGTTCTTGTGTAGTACAAATGAGAATATTGTAAATTTACTTAAAAAACACCCCGTGATACGCATTGTATCAACAACAACTAGAGCAATAAGACCTGGAGAAATGAAAGGTGAAGATTATCACTATATTTCAGTGGAGGAACATATGCGATTGAGGAATGAAGGACAAATATTTGAGGAGGTTTCTCTTGGTACAACAAAATATTCACATTGTAAGAGTGAGTTAAGGAAACTAAAATCTGGTGGTGTTGGGATATTAGAAACTAATCCAGAAGGAACGAGACAAATTATTAAATATCTGAGCGGGGTGAAGATTTTATCATTCGGTTTTGATGTTGATGAAGAAACTCAACGCAAACGTATGAAAAGCAGAGATGCAAGGATTAGTGAAGAAGAAATTACAACTCGCATTAATGTTAATAAAGAATTTGATGAAATATTTAAAGAAAAGGATTTATTTGAACACATCTACTTGAATGATGAAGAAAAGGAAAATTTCCCTGTTAATCTTTACAATTCATTAAATGATATTTTACAATAAATAAATGGATACAAAAGAAAGAGCAAGAAGATTTAAGGAACATCAAGAGTTGGTTTCAAAAGTTGTAAAACAGCAGGAAGACATAAAGAAGAAACGCAGACAGAAACTAACGGGCGAAGAAGTATTTGAAAGAAAACAAGAGAAATTTTTTAAACCACTTTTAAAAACTTCCCAAGAAAAAATGAAAGATGTTTCCACAGTTCCCACAGTAGAATATACTCCCAGAAAGCTTCAAATGTTAAAAGATTTCAGTCAAATGACGGAGGAAGAATTAGAATATGATGATGAAGGTTTATTTCAACAACTGGAAGAGATTAATCAACCCCCTGATTATATTGTGAATGCTGTTCAAAACAATGAATATTCAGCGGATTCAAAAACCAAAGCAGGACTCATTCCAACAGAACAACCAGCAATATTTCATCTTGTTCAAGAAAAGGTATTGATATTTAATGATGAATTAAGGTTCTTAAGTTCTGCTCAACCCCCTGTTAAACTAACTCCGAGATTAATGTTTCTTCTCACAAAAGATGGAAGACAAGGTTCAACTGTGAGGGATGAATCAAAGTATATTGATAAACCATTGGATATGGAAAATAATGATGATAGAGTATATATTGATTTGCTGAACACTCTAAATTATAAGGTTATTCTTTCTGGTAAAAGTAGGAAGAATGATAAGGAGAAACACATTATTCAGGCTTTAAGTATCCATGGTTCAGGTATTAGTTTTCTTCCAAATGACCCATCGCAATTAGTTAATAGACTGTTATTGTTGTTAGGCAGTAAGAAGGCTGGAAATAACAATTGTTTTAATGAAGCATCAGCCATTTTAGACCAGTTGATGAACATGAAAATAATTAATAAATCTCAATATAAAGACATTTTATCTCATCTTATTTAATATGATAAACGAATGATAAAATCTTCACCCCGCTCAGATATTTAATAATTTGTCTCGTTCCTTCTGGATTAGTTTCTAATATCCCAACACCACCAGATTTTAGTTTCCTTAACTCACTCTTACAATGTGAATATTTTGTTGTACCAAGAGAAACCTCCTCAAATATTTGTCCTTCATTCCTCAATCGCATATGTTCCTCCACTGAAATATATTCCCTGAAAATTACATCCATGAATAATATATAACAACAATCCTTTGAACATTCTCTTATACGTTCAGTTTCTTCCATTGTAAGGAAAGGTGTGTTATCACCCTCATACTTTACATTCATTTCTCTAATCAATCTTGTAAAGTAATTCATTTTTGGTGTAAATCTAAAAGAATTATTTTCCTTTTTATATTTTTTATTATCATTAATTAGAAGATAATCACAGAATATACATTGTTTTAGGCTTTTGACTCTGTGTTTAATCCCCCTCTTTCACACGCAGGACAATTCTCAAATTTGTCATATGAAGAATCAGGAAAGTCTAGCATATTTATAAAGTAAAACTTTACTTAAACTGAAATTCATCTATACTTTCAGTTGTATATTACCATCGATATCGATATACCTTTTTTCATTATCAGATTCAACGACAACATTTTTTATATTAAAGGTAATTTTAAAATTATCGTTAACTACTATTGAACGAAATGTCATTTCACCTGATATATTAACATCCTTTATTTCATCAGGATTTACATCTTTAGGGTTGTTGAAAAAAATACAAATTTCTCCTTGCATATTACAGATGGTCTTATCTTTTCTTTCTAAAGCTTCATCCATAAGGTTTTTGTTCTTTGATACTTTTTCTTGTTTCATTGCTTTTTCTAGTTTTGAATATATTACTAGAAGGAGAGGAGAAACTTTTGTTAGAGATACTTTAATTGATGTTCTACCAGGTATACTAAAAGCCCTTCCACTGAAGGAAATTGAAGAACTCATATTATTTACCATAATAGTTTTTATCCAATAGTTGTTATATTTATCTTTGTTCAATTTTACATCCTTGACATATTTCTCAGTATCTTTAACAGATGAAGAGATTGATTGAAACTTGTCTTTTGTGTCTTGAAACATTGTATTTATTAAGTGAAAAAGTTGGAGGATAAAATGTTTTTAAGCACAGATTCACCTATAAATTAAACGAAATTTTCATCAAGAAAATTTTAGTTTAAGCAAAGTTTTATTCTATAAATATGGTGAATACAACGTACTGCAATGTTTGTAATCACGAATATAAACATTATAGAAAACACCTCCGAACCAACAAACACACATTTAATCTATTTCATCAAATATCTCCTCTTGAGTTGGAAAGAAAACATTGTGATATCTGTTCAAAGGATGTTTTGAAGAGTAGTTGTAATAAACATCTTCAATCACAAAAACACAAGAAAAATGAGTTTAAAGTAAAGGGAGACTATTATATTGAAAACACTGATGGGGCATTTAAAGGGCATATAAAAATAAGGATTTTTCAATTTGGAGAACCCGGTCCATCATCAATAGCTGAATCAATTGAAATAGTGAAACCCGATGTTGAAAAATTTATTAAAAAGACATTAAAAGAAATGAAAACTTTAAAGTTTTATATGGGAGTGAAAATGAATATGAAAAGACAAGATGAAGAACATACTCCTTATATGAGAACAGGTCTTCATTTTATAACATCATTTCAAGATTTTTTGAATAGTGGGGTTTATGAAGAACTATCAAGACAGGAGGAGGATGTTGATAATACAGTGGTAGGATAATAAATGTTTTCTCTGGTCTGTTCTTGCTCACTTTCATCCACCAAAATGTAATTCAGAAAGAGTAAAACAATATATGAAATATGAGAATACCTTGGACATTAAAGATTTTAAATTCCCAATGCCACTAACAGATATTCCTAAATTTGAGAAAAAGAATAATCTTTCTATTAATGTATATGGATTAACGGATACAAACAAAGTTCAAATATTAAAAATTTCAAACAACTATAAAAATGAAGAAACACACATTGACCTTTTATATTTTAGTGTTGGAAAGAATTCACATTACACATACATCAATAATTTATCAAGATTAATCTCTTCTCAGGTATTCAGAACAGCAAACAAAATATATCCTTGTAAGCGATGTCTTAATTCATTTCATACAAAAGAACGATTAGAACAACATTCAAAATATTGTAGTAATCATAAATCAGCTGTAATTACAATGCCTAAACCTGGTGAAAAGATTTCTTTTGAAAATTATAATAAATCTATCATGCACCCATTTGTGATATACGCTGATTTTGAATGTATCCTTAAAAAGATAAATACTGCTTCTCCTAATCCAAAAGAACCATATACAAATAAATATCAAAAACATATTCCTTGTGGTTTCTGTTATTATATCAAATCATCTGTTGGAGAAAAGTATAACAAACTTGAACATTATCGTGGAAAAAATGCTTCACAAGAGTTTGTAAAACGATTAGAAAAGGATTGTATAAGACTCACTAAATTAATGAAAGAAACAAATGAACCGATGAAATTAACCAAAGAAGAAAAATTAGAATTTAGAATGAACAATATCTGTCATATTTGTGAGGGGGAAATTAAGGAGTCTAAAGTTAGAGACCATTGTCATCTTACTGGTAAATATAGAGGTCCCGCTCATTCCTGTTGTAATCTTAATTATAAATTACCTTCTTTTATTCCAGTCTTTCTTCACAACAGCGCCAACTATGATACACATCTATTTATAAATGAACTTTCAAAAACACCAGGGAATATTTCTGCCATAACAAACACAAGTCAAAAGTATATTTCATTTTCAAAAATGATATTCACAAAACCTTTAACTCGTATTAGGTTTCTAGATTCTTACAAGTTTATGGGAACACCACTAGCCTACCTCGCATCAAATCTAAGCTCCACGGACTCTTTTCCAAATCTTAATTCATTCTTTCCAAAAGAGGAAATTCTCACGAAAGAGGAAATTCAGATTAAAGAGAGAATTCAAAGTAAAGAGGAAACTCTAATTAATGAAGAAATTCTAACTGAAGATGAAATTCTAATTATAAAGAAAATTCGAACAATGAATGAAATTCTAACTAAAGAGGAAATTCAGATTAAAGATGAAATTCTGATTAAAGAAGGAATTCTTACGAGAGAGGAAATTCAAACAAGGAATGAAATTCAAAGTAAAGAGAAAATTCTTACAAGTAAGGGAATTTATCCTTATGATTATATGGATTCATTTATGAGATTTAAAGAAACACAACTTCCTTCAAAAGAAAGTTTCTATAATAACCTTTATGAAGAAGAGATAAGTGATAAGGAATATAAACACGCACAAGAAATATGGAAAATATTTAAGATAAAGAACCTTGGAGAATATCATGATTTATATCTAAAAACAGATGTTTTATTGTTAGCTGATGTGTTTGAGGCTTTTAGAACACTCTGCCATAATAAAAATTGTTATGGATTAGATCCTGCCTTCTATTTCACAGCTCCTGGTTTAGCTTGGAGTGCAATGTTGAAAATGACAAAACAAGATATAGATTTAATCAGTGATGTTGATATGCTTTTGATGATTGAGAAGTCCAAGAGAGGTGGAATATCACAAGTATGTTCAAAAAGATATGCGAAAGCAAATAATAAATATCTCCCAAATTATGATAGTGAAAAAGATAGTAATTATTTGATGTATTTTGATGCTAATAATTTGTATAGATGGGCAATGTCTCAATCTCTGCCTTATGGTAAATTAGAGTGGGTGGAAGAAAAGGATTATGAAAAGGCTTTGATGAATATTGTTATTTCTTCTCAAGAGGAATTGAATGACGAAGAAGAAGGTTATTATTTTGAAGTTGATTTGAGGTACCCGAGTGTTCTTCATAATAAGCATAAAGACCTTCCTTTTGCATGTGAGAAAGAAACCCCAAAGAAAGAATGGTTCAGTGATTATCATAAAAGTTTTAATATTAAAGGCAAATCAACAGAAAAGTTATTAACAACATTCTATGATAAAGAGGGATATGTTTTACATCAGAGAAGCTTAAAACAGTTTTTGAGAGAAGGATTGAGAGTAGCTAAAATTCATAGAGTTTTAAAATTTAAACAAAGTCCTTGGGTGAAAAAGTATATTCAATTCAATACAGATATGAGAGCAAATACAAAAGTAAAATTTGAAGGGGACTTTTATAAATTAATGAATAATGCTGTATTTGGAAAGACTATGGAAAATGTTAGAAACAGGCAAAACATTAGATTCGCAACATCTTGGAAAGAAGCTTCGAGATTGATAAATAAACCAAGTTTTGAGAGAGAAGAGGTTTTTTCAGAGAACTTTTCTGCAATTCATATGAAAAAGGAAAGTATTGTAATGGATAAACCAATTTATATTGGAACAGCAGTTCTTGATTTATCAAAGATATTGATGTATGATTATTTGTATAATGACTTAAAGAAAGAGTATGGTGAAAATGTTTCATTGTTGTATATGGACACTGATAGTTTTATCCTAGATATAAAAACTGATGATGTTTATGAAGATATGAAGAAAAATATTGGAGTATATGATACAAGTAATTTCAGCAAGAAGAGTGAGTTATTTTCCAAAAAGAATGAAAAGGTTATTGGTAAGTTTAAGGATGAGTTGGGTGGAAAAGTAATGAGTGAGTTTATTGGATTGAGAGCAAAGGCATATGCTTATAAGTATGGTGAACAGATTGATAAGAGGTTAAAGGGAATAAAGAAATATGTAATAAAGAAATCAATAACTTTTAGAAATTATTATAATTGTTTGATGAATAAGAAAGAAGAATATAGGAAAATGAATACAATAAGAAGTTATAAACATAACATATATAGTGAAGAAGTAAATAAAAAGGCATTAGGAGCCTTTGATGATAAGAGATTTATTTTAGATAATGGAATAGATTGTGTTCCATATGGATATTGTATGATAGAGTGAATAGAATAGATTGTGTTTTAACGATGGGAAGATGGGTTAGGGTTTTTAAGGGCTACCGCCGCGTTTTTTCACAATATATAAATGGTTAAACCAAGTATTAATCAAACTAAAGAGTGGAGAAAATCTCAGTCTTGGTATATAAATGGAAAACATAATGAATGTGAAAAATATCAAATAAGTCTTATTGAAAAAATAACTAAAACAAAGGTAAATAAAACAAATAAGCGAATCAATTTAAAAACTAGTAAGTTAGAGGATGTAAAGAAAAAATGAATATCCTTGAATGGACTGAAAACTTTGATGGTTATCAATTGAACAATGAAAAAACAATTTACTATAATCTCAAAATGATATGTGGCTCAGGAGGTGGCCAGATGAGAGCATTAAGAGAAGTTTATCATTTCGTAATGGCACAAAAGGGGTATCTTAAAAAATATAAAGATTCAAATGTTTTGTTTGTCAATATTTTAGATGGGGATTATTGTGCAAAGAAAATTAAACTATTGAAGGAATTTGAGAATGAACAAATCTTTATAGGTTCAATGAGTGAGCTGTTCAACCCCCAGGTGTTCAATTCAATGAGGTTCAACCTCCAGGTTAAAAGGGGAGACAAATAAATATACCTTGGGATAAAAAGGGGGTTTATTTTTAGGGAAAAAAAAGGGAATCGCTGAAAATCCCCCATTCATTTACATGGGGAAAAGTGAGCCAGAATCAGTATTCTTACCCTACTATGAACTATGTTACAGTGGATCCGCAGGTAGAGGTTGATGTAAGACCGGCACCAGCCAGCACAGCAACTACTGCTGCACGGAGACCAACAACAATACAGGACTTTGTCACAAAGGATGAGGTGCTAAAGGCAGAGATTCTTTGGGCTTTACATGTTATAGAGTCCCACCAATCATACAGGTCCTGCCAAGGTATTGGAACACTCTTTCACAGGATGTTCCCAGATAGCGGCATTGCATCACAATTTCAATGTGCAGAAAAGAAGGCTTCCTCATTAAACTATTTGGTCTTGCACCGCACTTCAAAACACTTCTGAAACAAAAGGTTAACAGCAGTTATGTGCTACTCTTTGATAAGTACTTGAATAAAAAAAAATCAGAAGAAGCAGATGGATTTTTACATCCGTATTTGGGACAATGATGAGGTAAAATCACAATACTTGGGCTCAAAGTTTGTCGGCCATTGTACTGCTGATGACATGCTAGAGGAATTTAACACCGTGCTGGAGGGTTTAAATCCACGCAACCTGATACAGATCAGCATGGACGGGCCCAGAGTGAATTGGAAGTTCCATCGCAGCATGCAATCACAAATGGAGACAAATTACGGGAAATCCTTGTTGGACGCAGGCTCATGTGGACTGCACATCCTCCATGGTGCGTTTCAGACCGGCGTGGAGAAGTCGGAGATTGGAATTTCTTCACTTTTAAGGGGCCTATACACCCTGTTTCGTGACTCACCTGCGCGTAGAGGACTATCTTCGTGTCACAGATGGCACCAAGCTACCGCTAAAATTCTGCAAAACAAGATGGTTAGACAACTCGTCCTGTGCACAAAGAGCGATAGAAATATGGGACAGTGTTTGCAAGTATGTTGGAGAAGTGAGCAAAGAATCACTTCCAAACCCCAACAACCAGTCCTTTTCCACTATGAAAAAATTTGTTCAAACTCCCCTTACGCTGGCAAGATTGATATTCTTCTTTACCATATCCCAGGTAATTTCGCCATTCCTGCCAACCCATCAAGATGATCGGCTCTTGTTGCCTTTTATTTCACTTGATTTGCATGAGTTGATACGAAGCTAACTTCAGAGATTTGTAAAGCACTCAGTCGCAGAACCTCTCACACCTGTCAAGCTGGCGTCGTTTGATGTAAGAAAAGATGACAACTACGCCGATCTGTCCAAGATTGACATTGGACTGGCTGCTGTCAAAGCTCTGAAAGAGGCTGTTTGCTCCAAGAAAGCATCCGATATAATAGAGCAGTTTTCGAGTTTCGCAATGAATGCAGACGGCTTCTTGTGGAATTAGTGTCAAAGCTGATTGAAAAGGCACCAATCAAATATGCCCTTGCCAGACACTTAGCATATCTGGACCCAAGACATTTCAACGAAAAGGAAGTAGTCATCCGCGACATGCGCAGAACAGTGAGTGCACTTTGTGACGCCAAGTGGATAACACCAGAAAATGGCGATGAGACTGTCCGCCAGTACTCAAGATATCTGACTGACACTTCAGTCAAATACGCACACTTCGATCGAAAGAAAGATTGCCTCGACCATCTGTGGTATGCAGACATTGCAAAAAAGCCGGAGTTCAGTAATCTGTGGGAGGTTGTGAGACAACTTTTGCTGCTGTCCCATAGACAGGCTACAGTTGAAAGGGGCATCTCAATAAACAAAGAAATTGAGGTGGAAAATCTGAGAGACGAGTCCTTAATTGCCCAGAGAGTAATCTGTGATCATCTTCAATGTTGGGGGGTTGCAGAAAGTTGAACTCGACACGAAGTTGCTATTGTCTGCAAGTGCTGCATGAAGGAAGTACCAAGATTACTTGGATGAGCAGAAGCGAAATAAACAGCTGGCCTCTGTCTCGGACAGAAAACGAAAGATAGAAGAAGAATTATCAGAGTTAAAATCGCGCCAAAAAAGACTCAAAACAGACATTGACTCTATGCAAAAAAACGGCGGACGAGTTTTCATTGAGAGCAGAAAGAGAGAGAGAGATTTGTCATATTTGTTAGTAAAGCTTACAGTTTGAGAGAGTCCTCCAAAAAGAAAGAAAAAGAATTGACAGAGTTAGAGAAACTTGTGGTAGAAAATGTTAGGCTTCTGAGAAACCTGTAAATGCTTGTGGCACTTACGGATGACGTGTTAGTCAGTTCAACAAAGGTGACTTGTTGGTAACAAGTGACATTAAATGCAAAAACTTCTGAGAAAGTAAGTAAAAAGTATTTTCTTCACAGATTTATTAATATATGCATTTTCTCGTCTCATACGATAAAACAGTGTTGTGTGAAATTGCCTTTAAATATTGCAGCTTAATTGTGGCTTTTAAGATAAGTATGTAAAAGTGTTTTGTTTTTGCAAAGATTTGTAGTTTTTAAATTAATATATACGTTTTCACGTTTCATGCAGTAAAACAGTATTGCGTGTAATTGCCTTTTAAGTTTACATATTGCAGTTCAATCAGGACTTTTAAGATACGTACATGTATCTGTAAATGCTTGTTTATGCAAATAAGTTGAGAAAATATGCAAAAGTGTTTTGTTTTGTTAGCAAAGATTTATAGTTATTTAATCAATACATATGTTTTCATGTTTCATACAGTAAAACAGTATTGGGTGAAATTGCCTTTACTTACATGTATTGCAGTTCAATCATGAAAACAATAAATAAAAAAGACTGATTATAGAATGTTGTGCGTTCCCTCAATCAGTAAATTGTTGAACACAAGGTATAGCACAAGCATTACGTTTCCTTGAAAATGACAATTTGTCCTGGAAAACTCCTGGAATTTCATTCAGTCAGGACTGCATGAACCCTGTAGAGGCATGCGGTTTTGCTGAACCACAACAGGTCAGGTCAGGTATGGGAGCATGTGCCAGAACAGCGCGTCGCTGCGTCCACTTTCCGCCGGTACTCCAGGGGCCTCCGTCTGGCCTTCCCCCAGGCAGATGCCAGGCCCCACCCCATCTCCTTGAGATGCTGGTCAACCTGCTGCAACCACGAAGCACGTGGTTGGCCCATTGGCCTCCTCCACTCACGAGACTCCCTCGCTGAGAGAATCTGGTGAGCAGGATCAGCGTCAGGAAAACGAGCCACATGTCCATACAGCCGCAACTGATGCTTACGGACCATGCAGGTAACAAATCTCATCCGAGTCTCTCAGCAACCGCTCATTGGACACAAAATCTGACCAGCGATAGCCAAGGATTCTCCGAAGAGACCTGGTACCAAAGGAATTAAGTCTCCGTCTCAGATCCTTGGTCAGAGTCCAAGTCTCGCACCCATAGAGCAAGACTGGAAGAACCAAGGACCTGAAGACTCGGACTTTCGTCCTCCCGCACAGGTACTGGCAGCGCCACACCCCATGATCAAGTCAATCCATGAATCCATGAATCTCCATGCCCGACCCAGACATCTATTGACCTCTGACTCACAGCCAGCAGAGACATGAATATCACTGCCAAGGAAAGTGAATCTCTCCACGACCTCAACATCCTCACCACAAACAGACACAGACAGGACAGCAGCATCCAATATGTCATTGAAAGCCTGGATCTTAGTTTTGACCCAAGAAACCCGTAATCCCAGTGGCTCCGACTCCTCATTCAGCACCTCGAGGGCCCTCAAAAGGATATCAAAAGTCTCCGCAAAGATGACTGCATCATTTGCGAAATCAAGGTCCGAGATCTTGACATTCCCAAACGATGCACCGCAGCTTGATCCTTCCGACACCCTCCCTAAAATCCAGTCCATACAAGTGCTGAAAAGTTTGGGGGCCAGTACACACCCCTGACGAACTCCAGTAATAACTGGAAATAAGTCAATGATGGAACCACCACACTTCACAGCACACTCAGTACCAGAGTCGAGTTCAGACATCAGATCGATCAGTTTTGGTGGCACCCCACGAAGACCAAGAATCCTCCAGAGGACATCCCGATTCACGAAATCAAACGCTTTACAGAGATCAACAAAGGCTGCAAGCAGCCCCTGCCAAAACTCTCGTCTGCATTAGTTGAGGACCCGAAGAGCAAGGATACGGTCAATCGTTGACATCTTTGGTGTAAAGCTTGACTGCTCTGGACGCGAGTGCTCAAGCAGATGGTGGCGAACCCTATCAAGAATTATCCGAGCAAAGACCTTGCCCGGCACTGAGAGCAGCGTCAGTCCTCGGTAGTTGTTGCAGTCTTGGCGATCACCCTTCCCTTTCCAGAGAGGAACAACAAGGCCCCTCTTCCAGTCAGTTGGGATGATGCCTGTGTTCCAGGCAGAGCACAAAACTGCATGCAACGACACGAGTGCAGCATTTCCACCAGCTTTGAGAAGTTCAGCATGGATGCCACAGATCCCGGGAGCTTTACCCTGTTACAATCGGTTCACCGCAGCCCGTGTTTCCACAAGCGAAGGTGGACCACAGTTGATTGGAGGGTCAGTAACAGGGATTGTAACACCCCTGACGTCCAACTCGACAGCTGGGGGATCAGCCTGGTACAACCGCTCAAAGTAACCGGCCCAGCGGGCCCTCACTTCAGACTCCTCTGTCAAGAGCCTTCCACTCTCTGCTCTAACTGTAGTGCTCTGAGGGATGGGCTTGGATGAACGCAATGCGCGAATTCCCCTGTAAGTGGGGCGAGAATCACCTGTCCACAGGTGATGCTCTATGCCCTCACAGATTCCTCGCATATAGGCCTCCTTGTCCACCCTTAGTGCACGTACAGTTTTATGCCTCAGCTCCCTGAACATCTCAGTTCTGCCATTCAGCCTGGCCCCGCGACTCTGGGAGATAAAATTCTTCTTTACCCTGAGGTGAGTTCCAAGATATCCACCGGCAACAATAAGGACAGTGGTCTTGAAGGCACTCCACAACTCTTCAGGACCCCCCAAAGCACCCAGACACCCCAAATCTCCACTCAGCCTGTTCGCAAACTCCTCACCTACTCTCTCATCCTTGAGCTTGCCAACATCCAGCCTCTGCTGGGATGGTTCCATTCTTTAGGATTTAAGGTGCAGCTTTAGAGTTGCTACAACAAGCCGGTGGTCAGTATTGAGGAACTGAGCACTCCGGTCGACCCTGCAGTTCTAGGTCATCCTCCAGCGACCGTCAACGAGGACATGGTCAATCTCCTTTGCCACACCGCCAGCGTTGGAATACCAAGTCCAGCGATGAGCTTGTGGGCGCTGAAACCATGAACCAGCCACCCTAAGTCCATGACTTCTTGCAAAGTCAAGGAACTTAGTGCTATTCCGGTTCATAGTTCCTGGCCCATGGGGACCAACACATGTCTCATAACCATCCCTATCAGTTCCAGTCGATGCATTGAAATCCCCCAAGACTAGAAGTGTATCTCGTCTGGGGCACTGATCAACCACAGACTCGAGCTTGGCATAGAATGCATCCTTCACGGTGAGGTCACTCGCCTCAGTCAGAGCATAGGCAGAGACCAGGGAAATGACACCTAAGGAGTGACGAATCCTTAGTCTCATAATACGCTCATTGACCGGTGTTACCTCAATTATCATTGGGGTCAGCTTATTGGACACAGCTGCAGCAACTCCTTGAGTATGGTAACCATCAGAGTGACCAGACCAATAGTAGGTGTAACCACCCACCATTATCTCACCGCAATCCGGTCTCTGAACCTCAGAGAGTGCTGCAATACTGATGTCCAATTGCTTGAGCTCAGATGATAACAGAGACAGGTGATAATCCTCTCTTAGGGATAGGACATTCCAGGCACCCACCCGAAGGGACCGCCTCAGGTTAACCCAAGGAGACCGCCGTCTGGTGGACGACACCTCAGCACCACTCCGACACACTCTCCCGCAATCTGACCCAGGGATGTTACCCCATGGTTTCCCTCCATTCATCAAAGATTGGGGGTCCCGAAGGAATTGCCCCAATCCCGTCATCCGGTGAGCTGCCCTGCGAAGGGAAGCTGCACAGGAGGTACTCCCACAGAGTGGGTTTTCAGATTTTTTTGCGTTTTTGTGTTTTGCGGAATGAAGGGTTTTACGGTGGCCAGAGTGCAAATCCTGCCACCAACCTCCTAATAAGAAGTAACGCAACTGCAGGAGGACGTCCGCAGACACAGTTGGGCACTAGATATGGATGGCCGTTGGCTCACAACGAGCTCCTCTGCCCTTTGACAGGTTTTGTTTTTAATCCTGCTGGGTGTCCATATCCAAACACCCTCCTCACTAGAAAACCTGGTGGGGGAGATGGTTTAGTCGCCAACAACCCGACCATAGAACAGGTTAGTACAAGTTTACATGGTACCTGTAGCAGGTCACAGATCTAACCTGACTTGACTAGAACCACAACAATATATCTAGATATTACCAAAACTCTCATCGTGTATGTATGCATATATATATATATATATATATATATATATATATATATATATATATATATATATATATATATCCTCCTTCTCCTTCTCCTCCTTCTTCTTCTTTCGGCTGCTCCCGTTAGGGGTCACCACGGCGGATCACCCGTATGATCCGCATAGTGATTTGGCACATGTTTTACGCCATCTCCTTCAGATTAGATTCCCCCCCCCCCGATGTCTAAAGGGAATTATTCGTGAAACCGGGCTGTGATCTTCGAGGTAGCCATTTTTCTTTTGCTATAGTTATTTTTGACCAACCGCATTTCAACCTCCACAATCACCTTCTCCAAAACGCCGACCACAACCACCTTCTCCACAATCGCCAACATCCCCACAGACAACGAACAACCACCTTCTCCACAGCCGCCTTCACAACAACTGCCTCCTCCACAAATGCCTTCACAACAACCACCTTCTCCACAACCACATTCACACAACCACCTTCTCCACAACCCCAACCACAACGCCAACCACAGCCACCATCTCCTAAACCACATCTCCCCCAATAACCAACAACGAACACCATCGCCTCACCTTCAACTCCGTAAACGCCGCCATCTTTGCGCCAGCCACGGCGAGTTCCCAGCGAACAGCATCGCTGCAAACAGACGCGGGGGTTTCCTTGTTGCGCAGGGACGGTGATTTCACCCACGTCCACTCTCCTGTGTTGGCGCCAGCGACGGTGATTTCACCCACATCCGCTCTCTCCGAGCTTAGCATCGAAATCGGATCAGAAGATCGAAGGGGGCGGAGCCAGTGGGGGTCAGAGGTAAGGGATCAGAGATCAAACCTCGCCTCACGGGCCCTATAAAAAAGCACGCAGAGCGCCAAGCTCGCAGTCGGTCTGGGTTTGGAGTTGTACAAAGATCAAGGTTCGAGGCCAGTGGAGGGCAGTGGAGGTCTGGGTTCGCCGAGGTGCCATGGAGCGCGGCCAAGCCTGCCGTGCCGCACAGAACTGCGCGTTGATGTGCGGGAAGTGGAGAGGAGTCGCCAGCCAGCGGCATAACGGTCCGAGGTGATCAGGCCTTGGGACAGTCCGAGCAACGCTGAGGGACGGACGGGCTCTTACAGAGGGCATCAACTCTAAAAGAGCAAAGACCCATTCGTTCCTCGGAGGCGTTGTCGGCTGGGCCCGAACCACCAGGCCGCCTGATGAGGACTGGGCAGAACCGCGCTCACACCAGCTGCCGTGAGGACGGGACGTTGCGGGTCGCCCCAGCGAGTCACCACGAAGGTGAAGGTAACCAGCCCGGCCTCTCAAAGCTTCTGCGGTCGTCACAGCTCCGTGAATATAAAGACCCAAGAGGTCCAGTCTACCCCTCGTCTTTCCTGGGGTTTTTCCTTGCTTCTTTGCATGAACGTTGTGGTGCCATGTCCTTTGGTATAACTGATGTTAAGTACAAGTGACTGTACTTAATAAATATACAGTTGTAGTCTTTGTCTTGCTCGAGTCTTGTCCCTACCCCCATTCATTGCATGCTTGTCGATATCTAAATTGCTTGTTTGACCGTATATGTGTGCAAATAAATGTCCTTGTGTGAATGTAAACCTGTTCGTTGCGTCCTTTTCCCTCCATTGAACTGCCGTATTGCATTCGGAATATAGTTGGTTTTTTAATAGCCGATAATAGAATCAGATCCAATGGGGCTTTCGCGCTAATACCTCGCTCGGTTATCCCAAAACGAAGCGAGCTGCTTAAGCGGCTCATTTCCAAGCGGGCCCCGTTGAGGTACAGTCTCTCGGTAGTCTGCCCGCGCGATTAATTAGGGAAATCGACCATTCGGCGATCGGACCCTGTAGCACGCGGGTAGAGTGTTGACTAGGCTGTGGTGTGCATTAAAAACACACCTGTAGCGGGATTTCGGCGTTTGATCCGGAAGGCTGCAACTGGATTGCTCGTCTGTAAACTTCATGGGTAGGTCTGATTAAATCTCTGCACTCCCAGCCACGAGCGCTCTGGTTGGGCCCCGGCCAGCACACGGGCCAGCTGCCATGGCCAGAAGCGGCTCCACTTCACTTTCGGCCAGATGGTTCCAAGCTGCGGAATCGTCTCGCTCCGAGCAGCCGGCTGGGTAAATCCCAGCCACGAGCGCCCTTCGCTGTGAGATGGGTGAAATAAGAGCGAGAGATGAACCTTCAGAGTTTAGGCTTTATTCCATTTGATTGGAGCCGCTTCTGTGGACACACCAGGAAATACAGGTTCAGCTAGGAGTACATAAGCAGAAACGTATACATGTGCAGTTAACCATTGCAGACTAATCCGCGTAAGCACGGAGTTCGATATAATCTCCATTCTCACCAGTCAATGAGCACCTTCAGTTAACGAGCATCAAGTGGACAGCCGATGTCAATAGCAATGCCCCGGGGACAATCCACTCGTGCCGCAGAGACCTCCCCTTATACGCGAGACGCACAACATGTGATCCCGCGTCATGTCCCTCGATTCACGTTAATTCACCACATTGGGTCCTCAGTGAAGGTCAAGCAGGCATTATACCGGACACCCCTCTGCAGAAATCACAGTGTGCCAAACATACGTGCAGCAGTAATTTCCACCCACTGAACAGAAAGCGCACTCAACACGATGCCCACGTTGCACGGATCACGTACCGATGAGATGGAAAAACTGCATCCTAAATGCTGGCAACTTGCAAAGCGCACGTGGCCACGCCCTTTCCAACCTATTTCCAAATCCCCATCAAATAATTATATCCAATCCTTTCCCTCAATTCCCTAACCCAAATCAGGTTGGCACCCTGCATCCCACCACCTCTGATAACCGCGAACACCATGCTCGATGGCGGGCGGACCCGTGCGCTGGTCATGTGCTTAATGGCTGACTCACGTGCAGCCATGATACTGTATCATCGTGCAGAACGGGGCACGAATAACACACATCTTTGGTCGGGTCTGCACATGGGGTTACAATAACATCTTACCATTGGTATTCGCTCACCACGACGGCAACAAATTGCTCCCGTGGACGGCAAACATCCTCTCGCACTAACACCTCGATGCAGCTGATACCAGGCAGAGGCATGCTGTGCGGCCAGATCGCTTTGGCCGCGTGGCACACCACGGAGCAGGCACATTGACCAGCGCCAACCGCGGGTAGCCGGGGCACGGCATGAGGTTCGGTGCAAGGCGATTCATGTCACGGTGCTCGGAGCGAGACGATTCCGCAGCGTGGACTATCTGGCCGGAAGTGAAGTGGAGCCGCTTCCGGCCATGGCAGCTGGCCCTCGTGCTGGCCAGGGCCCAACCAGAGCGCCCGATTCAGGTAACGACACATCGGTCGGGTCTTCGACCCAGCCCTGTACCACCGGATCTATAAAAGGACGGCTCGTGGGGTGGTGGGGGAGTCAGAGTCGTCGTCATTTCTGAGTGATTGAAGTGTCGTTCGTGTGTCATCGTTCTTGCTCATCGCTCCTGTCTGCTAGTTCCAGTGTCGTTCCTGCACACCGTTTCTGCTTGCTCAGTCCTGTTGATTTGTCTTGCTCGTCCTGGCCTGGAATTCTTCAACTATTCACCTGCTGACTCCGCCTTCTTCACCACCTCGCCTGCTGACTCCGCCTTCTTCACCACCTCGCCACCCTTCTTTACCAATTCGCCTGCTGACTCCGCCTTCTTCACCACCTCGCCACCCTTCTTTACCAATTCGCCTGCTGACTCCGCCTTCTTCACCACCTCGCCACCCTTCTTTACCAATTCGCCTGCTGACTCCGCCTTCTTCACCACCTCGCCACCCTTCTTTACCAATTCGCCTGCTGACTCCGCCTTCTTCACCACCTCGCCACCCTTCTTTACCAATTCACCTGCTGACTCCGCCTTTTTCACCACCTCGCCACCCTTCTTTACCAATTCGCCTGCTGACTCCGCCTTCTTCACCACCTCGCCACCCTTCTTTACCAATTCACCTGCTGACTCCGCCTTTTTCACCACCTCGTCACCCTTCTTTACCAATTCACCTGCTGACTCCGCCTTCTTCATCACCTCGCCACCCTTCTTTACCAATTCGCCTGCTGACTCCGCCTTCTTCACCATCTCGCCACCCTTCTTTACCAATTCGCCTGCTGACTCCGCCTTCTTCACCACCTCGCCACCCTTCTTTACCAATTCACCTGCTGACTCCGCCTTTTTCACCACCTCGCCACCCTTCTTTACCAATTCGCCTGCTGACTCCGCCTTCTTCACCACCTCGCCACCCTTCTTTACCAATTCACCTGCTGACTCCGCCTTTTTCACCACCTCGTCACCCTTCTTTACCAATTCACCTGCTGACTCCGCCTTCTTCATCACCTCGCCACCCTTCTTTACCAATTCGCCTGCTGACTCCGCCTTCTTCACCACCTCGCCACCCTTCTTTACCAATTCGCCTGCTGACTCCGCCTTCTTCACCACCTCTCCGTCCTTCTTTACCAATTCGCCTGCTGACTCCGCCTTCTTCACCACCTCGCCACCCTTCTTTACCAATTCGTCTGCTGACTCCGCCTTCTTCACCACCTCGCCACCCTTCTTTACCAATTCGCCTTCTGACTCCACCTTCTTCACCACCTCGCCGCCATTTTTTACCAACTCACCTGCTTGCTCCGCCCTTCTTTACCAATTCACCTGCTGACTCTGCCTTCTTCTTCACCTCGCCACCTCTCTCCACCCATTGACTTCTGACTCCACCCAAGTCCTTCCCTTCATGACCGACGGTCGCGTCTCATTTTCTGGACCGACACTATCTGCCCGAAGAGCCACAAAACAAGAGATGACACGCCAGCTGTCAGGGAGGTATCACCCAGCGGAGCATCCCCCATAACGTATTGGTGGCACGATCGGGCAATCGTGCAAGTTATTGAGAGACCATTAGCCTCATGTCCTCTACTTTTTCTCTTCATTAACTCCTCTTCATCGGGGTGTGTGTGTGTGTGTGTGTGTGTGTGTGTGTGTGTGTGTGTGTGTGTGTGTGTGTGTGTGTGTGTGTGTGTGTGTGTGTGTGTGTGTGTGTGTGTGTGTGTGTGTGTGTGTGTGTGTGTGTGTGTCCTGGCACTTGTCCTCGCTTCAGTTAAGATTGTACAAAGAATTATATCAGGATAACTCTGCTCTGTGTCTGCTTTTGTAAGTTGCTTGTATATTGCCGCACCTCACATTTCTTCCTATTCCTACTTCATGCAACAATAAACAACATTCACTGTGCCACGTATCTTTCCTCGCCTGCCTGTTGATAAATCCTTTGTAGAAATGTTCCCAGCTCATTTTTGTCTTTTCTTTCATTGATCCAGCATGGTCCGTATCCTAACTTAACTGGGACTTTATTCCCAACGATCTGTTCCTTTTAGCTGGTACGCCCTTGGCAGTGTCGCTCGGCTGCATCTGATCCGGTAAAGTGATCCGGTTCGGACAAAGTGTACCGAGGTCACGTGATTAATTCGGTAACCCGATTAACCGATAGACGGGAGGACCCTCGGTCACGGGGTTGAGTTATTGGCGTTCACTGTCGGTTAGTGACCCGCCGTGTCACGGAATTATCTGTGCGCGACGGCCTGCAATTCCGGGGAGTCTGGAGGGAACCGGAGATAGCTTCCCCCCCCCCCCCCGGTGGCCTTCTCACCCGACCCCCGGCCCGCAACAATATATATATGTATTTTTTTTTCATATATATATATATATATATATATATATATATATATATATATATATATATATATATATATATATATATATATATATATATATATATATATATATATATATATATATATATATATATATATATATATTGTTGCGAATTCGCGCCCGCCGGCGTGCGAACGGCCACGTGACTGGAATCGCGGCACGTCGCCCACCAGACGGACAATTCTGTCGTTACCATCTTGGACTAACACCGGGAGCTAGTCACGGGTGGGCCTTTCGGCCTCACCACGATCGTGCCAATTGGCCACCTGCGTGGGATAGGGTTGTTCGCCAAACTCGACCTACCTGAGTACCCACGCGGAGGGTAGACCGGGCGATCGCACATCGCGCAGGTCGACCCTGGACACGGGCCGCTTAAGCGACCCGTTCCGTACTATCGGGATAACCGAGCAGTGTTATCGTCGGCCTCGACGGTTACGATTAATTATCGGGCGTATGAAGCCCACTAACAACTCTTTACGTGAAGCAAGATGGAGATTCAATTGAAGAAAAGACGAAGCGAAACGGGAAAACTGTTCAACATGATGCACATTTATTCCGCGGCACACGGAGAGCATACATATACAATTAAAACAATTATGCACAAAAAGCAGATATAACAAAAGAAACAATGACGCAGAGATACTACCGAATAAGACCCACACACGGCAACACTTAACAGTTTTACTTCACCAGACTGGTGCCACACACACATGTTTACACAGAAACAAAAGAAAAGGGCCACCCTCAAAGACAAGGGGGCAGACGGGGCCTGTGGGCCAATATTTGCGTGGGACCTGAAAGAGCGGTCAGGTCCGCGAGACCGGGTGGGTCCTACCCGTGTCTTTGTGATGAGCCGCAAATGTGGCAGCGCGGCGGTGCCCCGACTTCGTGCTCCTTCGCGGGTTTTGTTGGCACTGCTTGGAGTGGGGTGGGACGGGGCCCCCTTTTCGCACTATCTCAGTGCGAGGAAAAAGGGGGGGGGGAATTGTTGATGCTCTGGGGAAAGAGTATAGCTGGCTTGCTTGGGTCCCGTGACAAGCGATTCCACCGCGACCTCGTCGCCGACCGCCATCTTCCTTGCCCCAGACCCGAACTCCTCGGTCTCTTCCCCCAATTCTCCTCAGCCGACTGCCGAAAACCACCGGACGCCCTCTCCTCCCGACTCCACTCCGCGCTCCAAACTGACTGCCCAAAACTCTCTCCGCTCTTCTGACACTCTCCGCTCTTCCAAGGCCGACTCTGCCCAAACCGACTCTGCTCTTCCAAAACTCTCCCTTTTCTGCCACTCTCCGCTCTTCCAAAACCGACTCGACTCAAACCGACTCTGCCAAAACTGGCTCTGCCCAAACCGACTCTGCCTTTTCTGTCACTCTCCGCTCTTCCAAAACTGACTCGACCCAGATTCGCCTTGCGCTCGGCGCTTTATAGGCCGGCAGGAGAACCCATATGCAAATTTCCGGATCAGGACGAGCTCGGGGGCGGAGCCACGCTCGCCCATTGGACGGAGAAAAAGGGGCGTGAATCTCCCCTGATCCTAGAATTTGCATATCTCGATTCCACACAGATGCGCCTGGAGGCGGGGCCAAACCGCCCCGCGCTTGCTGATTGGACGGATCAGAAGTGGGCGTGTAGCATTCCTGATCCGAATTCTCCTTGGAAAGGCCACATTTTGCATTCGCGGCTCGGCGCGCGTCCCGTACGAGCCCAGGACAGCCTGATCTGGCTGCTCGGTGCTCACAAGTGGTGCGGGAATGGCCGCAGAAGGAGAGAGGTGAAGGTGGTGGAGGGTTTATGGTGGTGGTTTATGGCCCTGGTGCCGTTTGGAATGGCAGTGATGCGATGTTTGCGGGAGCGAGTTGTGAAGGTAAAGATCGTGGCTGTTGGCGTTGTTGTTGTTGTGAAGCGGCGTTGTGGTTGGTGGTTGTTGTGTGATGGCGGTTGAGACGTGGTTGGTTCAAAATAAAGATAGAACAGAAAAACGGCTATCTCAAAGCGTCGCAGCCCGAATGAATCGCATTTATTCCCGCTAAACAACGGGTTTGGGGCTAACTACACATGTACTTACAGAGATATCTCACCTACGGGACCTGAATGGTGGTTTGCGAATTTCCTCAACCGCAACAATATATATATATATATATATATATATATATATATATATATATATATATATATATATATATATATATATATATATTCATATATTCATATATTCATATATATATATATATATATATATATATATATATATATATATATATATATATATATATATATATATATATATATATATATATATATATATATATATATATATATATATATATATTCATATATATATATATTCATACATATATATATATTCATATATATATATATATATATATATATATATATATATATATATATATATATATATATATATATATATTCATATATTCATATATATATATATATATATATTCATATATATATATATATATATATATATATATATATATATATATATATATATATATATTCATATATATATATATATATATATATATATATTCATATATATATTCATACATATATATATATATATTCATATATATATATATTCATATATATATATTCATATATATATATATATATATATATATATATATATATATATATATATATTCATATATATATATATATATATATATTCATATATATATATATATATATATATATATATATATATATATATATATATATATATATATATATATATATATATATTCATATATATATATATATATATATATATATATATTCATATATATTCATATATATATATATATATATATATTCATATATATATATATATATATATATATATATATATATATATATATATATATATATATATATATTCATATATATATATATATTCATACATATATATATTCATACATATATATATATATATATATATATATATATATATATATATATATATTGTTGTGGTTGACGAAATTCACAAACCACCATTCAGTTCCTTAGGTGAGATATCTCTGTAAGTATATGTGTAGTTAGGCCCAAACCCATTGTTTCGAGGGAATAAATGTCATTCAGTCGGGCTGCGACTCTTCAGGATAGCCGTTTTTCTTTTACTATCTTTATTTTGGACCAGCCGCCATTACTACCACCACCAACCACGTCTCAACAGCCATCACAACAACAACCACCAACCACAACGCCGCTTCACAACAACAACCACCAACCACAACGCCGCTTCACAACAACAACCACCAACCACAACGCCGCTTCACAACAACAGCCACGACCTTTACCGTCACAACTCGCCACCATCGCATCCCCACCATTCTCGCGCCACTTGTGGGCACCGATAATGGACTCGTGTAGGGCGCGCACCGAGCAGCGTGTTCAGAAACATCACAGACTTTCCGAGAAAAACGGATCAAAAACGACTCACGCCCACTTCTGTTCCGTCCTATCGGCGAGCTGGGGCGATTTGGCCCCGCCTCCAGGGCGTTGGAGTGAGGACGCTATATGCAAATTCATGGATCAAAAAGCATTCACGCCCACTTTTCCTCGGTCCAATGGGGAGCCAGTTAGAGAGGTGAAGGGTCGGAGGCAGAGGGTCAAAGGTGAAGGAGCGAAGCCACGGGGCTTATATAAACGGCTGCGTTCGGCAGTTGTAAGTTGAGAGTGAAGAGTTCGGAGGAAAGAGTTCGGAGTTGGGAGGGGAGAAGTCAAGAGTGAAGAGTTGGGACGAGCCAAGAGAGGAGATGGAGAGGGCGATTAGACGGAGCTGTGGAGAGGTGGCGGCGGCGAAGGCGGACGAGGGGGTGCTCGCGTCGGTGCCGGGAGCTGCAGAGGGAGAGGCCAGCAACGCGACCGAGGTCGAGGAGGAGACGCTCGTCGCGGGACCTGAGACAGGGTGATATCCGCCATCCCCCGAGCATCAACAACCCCCCTCCTGTTTCCCCCCCGCGCTGAGATAGTGCGACAAGGGGGCCCCTTTCCCACCCCCTACCAGACACTGTCCGCGAGGCCCACGGAGTTGAGGCGCCACCACCACTTTGCGTCTCATCATCAGATGGTAGGCCTGACACGGTCTCGGCCCCAGGCCCGCCTCATCCTGGAGGGTGGTTCTTTTCTTTTGCTTTGGGTATACGTGTTGTCGGCGCCGTCTGTGAAGTAAAATTGTATAAGTGTTGCCGTGTGCTCGGTAGTCGGATAGCTGCATTGTGTTTCTCTTTTATATTTGCTTTTTGTGTAATATTGTGTTTCTTCTCCTTTTACATGTGCTTTTGGTGTAATTGTATATGTGTGCTTCCCGTTCATCGCGAAATAAATGTGAGTTATGTTGAACTGTTTTCCCGCTTCGCTTCGTCTTTTCTTTCATTGAATCTCCATCTTGCTTCACGTAAAGGGTTGGTCATGGGCTAAAACGCCCGATAATTAATCGAACCGTCGAGGCCGACGAATAACACCGCTCGGTTATCCCGATAGTACGGAACGGGTCGCTTAAAGTGGCCCGTGTCCGAAGTCGACCTGCGGCGAGGTGCGATCGCCCGGTCTACCCTCCGTGTGGGTACTTAGGTAGGTCGAATTTGGCGAGCAACCCTATCCCACGCGGGGGCCGATTGGCACGATCGTGGTGAGACTGAAAGGTCCACCCGTGACTAGTTCCCGGCGTTAGTCCGAGAGGGTCACGACTGGATTGTCCGTCCGGTGGGCGACGTGCCGCGATTCGAGTTACGTGGCCGTCCGCACGCCGGCGGGCGCGAATCCGCAACAATATATATATTCATACATATATATATATATATATATATATATGCATACATATACATATATATATGCATACATATACATATATATATATATATGCATACATATACATATATATATATATATATATATATATATATGCATACATATATATATATATGCATACATATACATATATATATATATATATATATATGCACACATATACATATATATATATATATGCATATATATATATATATATATATATATATATATATATATATATGCATACATATACATATATGCATACATATACATATATATATATATATATATATATATATATATATATATATATATATATATATGCATACATATACATATATGCATACATATATATATATATATATATATATATATATATATATATATATATATATATATATATATATATATATATGCATACATATACATATATATATATGGATACATATACATATATATATATATATATTCATACATATACATATATATATATGCATACATATACATATATATATATATATATATGCATACATATACATATATATATATATGCATACATATACATATATATATATATATATATATATATGTATATGCATACATATACATATATGCACACATATACATATATATATATATATGCATACATATACATATATGCACACATATACATATATATATATATGCATACATATACATATATATATGCATACATATACATATATATATATATGCATACATATATATATATATATATGCATATGCATACATATACATACATATATATATATATATATATATATATATATATATATATATATATATATATACATTCACACATATATATATATATATATATATATATATATATATATATATATATTTATATACATTCATATATATTTATATACATTCATATATATATATATATACATTCATATATATATATATATATATTCATATATATATATATATATATATATATATATATATATATATATATATATATATATATAGTTCCTTTTGGTAGAGGGTACACTACACAGACAAACGATTAGGTGATTGAGGTGATGCATACACATTGAGGTATTCCAGTGGGTTCGGAGGCGTTAAAATGGACAGTGTGATCTGAAATCCTTGATTATAGACAGCAACATCATTACCAGGACAGGGAAGAGACAATAGCTAGTGAGAGAATCAGAAGAATGGGAGACATTGAGAAACATTTCTCTTAAACATACAGTGACCACAGCTGCAGCAATACCCTCGATGGAGTGATCACTGATATTTAGACAAGTGTGTAGCTCACATTACAGCACGTACCAGTACGGCATTGTACAAGTTAATAGATTAGTGTTTGTTTCAATGATGCACCATCTTTATTTTTAAAATTCCACTTTTTGTTTTTTGAAATAACTATGTGTACACAAGCTTTTGCAGTTATGTAATGTTGACATTATGTAATGACATTATGTAATATGTAATGCTTTTGCAGTTGACATGTTGCAGTTATGTAATGGTCATAATTAATGACCTGAGCCTTGTCTGCTTGGGCCTGAGCTATATTGGTTTGTGGTGCATTCATTGAATAATGCAGATGCAACGTACTGACAGGTCAAGGCATCGCCCAGTTGCCCAGGTAGACGTGCTAATCATGGAGGATTGCACTGTTAAAGTCTATGAAATAGCCACAGAACTTGGAATTTCTCAAGGCAGTGTTTTCATGACCATCTTCTGTGAACAGTTGGTCCTTTCCAAGGTCTCAGGAAAATGAGTCCCCTGTTGCCTCAGCATTCACAACCGACATCAACGGTTTGAGTGAATCTCATCACAATCTTCCCAAACTCTTCAACACCACAGAGCCATCCGACTTTATTGCTTTTCTGGTAACTGGAGAGGAAATGTGGCTTCATGACTTGTATCCTGGAATCAAACTGCGATCATTGCAATTTAATGGAAGCAC